>NC_064425.1:11797500-12002500 GCF_023375975.1 Astyanax mexicanus | reverse complement strand
CAGTGGCTGACTTTCAGGCTATAGCATTAGCTTACTAAAGTAAAAGTTCCAGACAGTGACAGCATAAAGTGTGCACTTTAATGATGAGTGCACTTGTGTATGGGTGTATGCATGCTCAAAAGGTGGAAGAGCAGAGAGAAGGTGGATTATACAGTATAATTTGCATGGCAATAGGAGACGGCCTGTATTTTCCTTACTTAAAAATCTGTTAAAATATTCTACTTTCTAAGATTTAAACATTTGAATCAAGATAAAAAAAAAACATATTTACTTCCACTTTTAGGGTAATAGGACTTTCTTTATAGAGGTGCTTGATCAAACCTAAAATAGGGCTAAATTAAGTATATTGTATTGTAAATACTGTTATATGTGAATCTATGTAATAAGAATGTAAGAATGTAAGAATGTGAATGGATTGTTTTTATGTGGAAATGGTATGAAGCATAGTCAGATGTAAATTTACTATAATATGTAATATTAAATACTTTCTAAGTAAAGCATGTGGTACATTAAAACCTACTAGGCTTATATTATGTTAACATTGATCATAGTGTTCCATGTATCAGAATTTCTCTTAATCATTGAGATATAATTTTAGACTTCTAGCCCTGTATGTGGTTGGAAATTACATAGAAGTGCTGCTCGTGTTGAGCGGAAATACAAAAAAGTGCTAAAACACAGACAAATGAAAAAAAAAAAGAAAAGTGGACTTGTGGGAAGAGTGTTACTAAGTCACTTCATCTACAGACACGGTTCTGTACATTTTAAAACACAACTACCGTTTATTAAGGATGGAATCATATAAAATGGGCCACTTTTTGATAAATGATGTCATTTAACTCTCTGCCCCGCTCACCTTCAAATCCTCAGACCAGTCAAAAGTACTGCTACGTGTCAGTATGTGTTTTAACAACAATGCAAGAGCACTTATTGTGATTGGATGTCATTTTTTAAAAGATCATTTTTAACAAGCTATGACGCTACAGTGTTCTCATCCATTTTACCTGATGGCCCATTTCAGCTGACTACACAATACTGTTTACTGATTATTTACTATTCATTTACTATTTGCTGTTAACTGACTCTTTACAAGGATTTGGTCAATATTTTTTACTTTGTTTGGCTCACACGAGGAGAAAAATGTATTGTCTTCAGAGGATGTTAGAGTTGTTATATACGGTTGTCAGTGTAAATACTGACACTCTTTGGTGAGCAATCATGTGAGAATAATAAACATTTGCCGTTACTAAGTATGTGTAAAGTGTAAATAGATGGTCATACATATTATATTTATTTATTTATAGCATTGTAAGAACAATAAATATTAAATAGGAGGGGGTTAATGTTAATGTGTTCTGTATTGCACGTTCATAACTATAGGAAGCCCTGTAGCCACTAGGGGACAAGTTAGACTTATTGTGTATCTGAGAGGGACAGAGAGTGTATAGTCTGTCAAGCCGGCGGCTAAGCGTAGCCTCCCAGTTGTACAACAATAAAAGTGTTTTTGCTAATATTTAACATGCCTTCTCCCCTGTTGTGTTATCGTACTGGACTCGCTACCATGTCGCCACCTAAACAGACTCAAAGCCCAAGTATTGGGTAAGCATCTTTGACTACACAAATGACGCTTTACAGTAAATATAGCTAGTATCTAGCAAGCTAAGGCAGCTACATCATAATACAGGCAATAAACCCACAGCAGTTTTAGCAACTAGTAACTTAGTAAAAGAAATATCTCTTGCCTTTTAAACCCTCTCTCCACCTTTCAAACACCAGCCCAGTATTAATCCTGGTTTTAGCACGGGCTCTTCTTTGTTTTACTATGAATGAATGAGCTACTGAGGTCTGAGTTTCCCCCTACTGAAGCCATAGACCACTGAAGTCGTGTGTCATTCTGTAGTGCTCGTAAGGCTTCCGTGTCTAAGCGTTTTTTCCCTATGATAAAAATGAATGGGTTTTTTAAAAACCTGCCTCTATCACATTCTGTGGTAAATAAATCTGTTCAGACCTCTGTACGTTTTAATCTACGTACATTTTACTCCTGAACATCACTGGATCCTCTGAATTACAAGATCGTTTAAGGGTCGTAATGAGAAAAATGCTAACTTTAAGCTAATGCTACATCGGAGTGAACTGTACTCCCGGCACTGCTGATGAGATTAGCATTTCGGCGTAACCCCAGAGAACTCCGGCCATAAGTTAAGAGCTTTTTACACACAAGCTGATTAAACTAATGAACCAAATTCCCTTACTGAGGAGAGCTGAGAGTGTCACAGCATAAAATCACTAAAACAGGTCAGTGACACTCCAGAACCATCTGTAGCACGTTTAAACATTTACCGTCTTTATTATGCAGTGAAATAAATGGGTGTTTCTGTTTAGTTGTCTCCTCAGTGAGGGCAGGTAGTTAGTTAATTAGTTGATTATTTGGGTCAGGTGTTGTAATTAGTATTAACTAATGACCGTATTTAAATACAAAACCCTTTGGGGAAGCGCTGCCGAACTGAGATCCATTTTCTCTTATTATCTGCCTTTTAAAGCTCTAACACAGTCTTCACTGCTCAACATCACACTGCTCAACGTTACTGAAAGAGTTTTCACCTGTTTAAATGCTTTAATGACCCTCTGTGAAGTAGAATAATCCAAAATGATTTCTGACGGGAGTTCACTGGTGTTGTGCAGAATCCAGCCGCGGTGCTGTGACGTCAGGTAAGCATTAGCTTAAAATTAGCATTTTTCTGATTACTCCCCTTAAACGATCTCGAAATTCAGAGGATCCAGTGACAGAATAAAACATTCTACAGGGTTCTGAACATATTTATTTACCACCGAATGCGACAGAGGCCAGTTTTTGAAAAGCCCATTCAAATCCCGTAATGACTTGGACGTCTTAGACACGGAACCCCAAAGGAGCCCCAAATATGCAAGTATGTATTGCGGCTGCAGCTATACCCTTCTCCAAATATGGGAATAAACAACATGGCGCCGACTACAAAATGACGACACGACTTCAGTGGTCTATTCTCCACCAGCCGCTCGCGCTCAGTTACCGTACGTTCACACTGCAGCGACCAGCATCGCTGCCAATTGCTTTTTTCACCACTCAAGCAAGTTTATTAAATTCCATTCTTTTATCGGTAAATCCTGCTAAAATATCCAGCTCAGGACCAGCTGTTCCTCTGTTTCTGTAATCAAACAGAGACAATGTAGAGCACAGGAAAGTCTGAAAAAAGCTGTAGACTTCTCCTCGTTTTCTCACTCTGTGATGGTGTGGTCGCTTCTCATTTGCATTAAAATGAAAATATCTCAACCATAGACATGTCTATGATCTCAACTTTTTGCCTGCTGCTGCTCTCCACAGAGAACAAAGGGAGACGAAGCGAAAAATACTTCGCGTCGCTGCAGTGTGAACGTACTGTAAAACTGAGCCGGATCCTCTTTCATGGGACGTACATGTGACGTTAAAACGTAAAGACGTGTGACGTAGCCGGAAGAACTAATATATTGGGCTTAACAGGGATAGGCGTTCCAGCACACTGGTAACATAAACACAATATTTTAACCCTTCTTACACAAGTAGTTCGTTTCTCTGGTCCGAATCAGTTGATGAGTTCGTTTACTCGGAGCGTTTTCTTCCCTTGTTTTTGTCTGGTTTCACACAGGCAAAAACCCTAACGCACCACAATGCGCACCAATAAACCACGCGAGCAGGCTGTGTCCTCTGATTGGTCAGGCGTGGGAGTAAATATAAATATACGAAAAACGTAAAAAAAAATAGAGAAAAGATTTTATGTTCCAGCGTGAATATCTGTACTTTAACACTGAACGCTGAAACGCTACGCTTTCAAACAGTGTTTGTAGCGCAGATGTAAACATAGTAAACGGAGTAACGCAGCTATGAGCTGTGAACTCAGCACAGACCGCGGTCATGGACACAGCGTTTGTTCATAGCTGTGGTAATTAGCGTTATCTGGCTAATATTTCAGTTTAAACTGCGTCTTATCAGCAGTTTAGCGCAAATTAAATGACTTTATTTAAAAGCTGTGTCGGATTGAGACCGGATTACGTTCTCACCACAAGCGAACGCTCCAGAGTTCGGTTGGGACCGGACTGAGACCACCTCCTCTAGGTGCAATTATTGAAGTTTTTTCAAAGCATATAACAGACACAAATACATACAAAATTTACAGTCATGTAACGCGATTAACGTTACTGCTTTCACACCTGCTCAGCTGAAATGCACTAAAGTTACAAACGGAGCAGAGTTCGTTTGTGTTCGTTAGTGCTGGTGTGAAAACGCCCTTACAATGAATATATATTAGGTTTAGCAGGGATGGCCGTTTCAGCACACTGGTAAGATACCATTAAAACAATATTTTAATCCCTTCTACACTCAGAAATGCTTCGGCTTTCAGTATAGAAACAAAATATCACGGACTGCCGCTTTAAGTGATGCTGAATGTTCTCTTTACTTCAGTCAAGAAATTCGTGGTAGGGCAGTATGTATAATGGTCATGAAGTTTTATCTACATTGTGAGTGTTGTGTAGGAAAGTGAAACCACATCTAGAGCTAAATTAGAAATGACTTTACTGCTGAACCACAAAAACAGGAAAACTCACCCACGCTTGCTACAACCACCACTGTGGCTGGTTTTATGTGTGTTTGATATGGTACTGAGACAACGGCTCAATCCCATTTCACCACTTGGCCCTAACCCTCTGTTTAAGTGTTAGGGCTACAAGATTTTTCAGAAGCTTAATAAAATTACGATAACCTTTTTATTACCTCAATGCAAGGGCGTAGGAGCGGGCTTGATATTGGGGGGGGGGGGCACATTTGCCAATATGAACCCAAGCCCACCCTATAGTTTCCTAGAACAACATTTGTGGAAATTACTTTAAATTAAAAGTAAATTATTATTATAAGGTGATTTTACAACCTAAACAGGTTACTCCACGTTACAGTTACTGTTGTTAGAAAAAAATATGCATGCAATGTCTGAATTATATACATATAACAAAAATGATCAGTTATCACCTAATATTTAAAATAATATAACAGATTTGGTTATTATTATTATTATTATTATTATTATTATTATTATGTATTGGCATGTCAATTCTGTCATATATTTACATTTTCTCCTGCGCTTTTATTTTTTTTTCTACTGAGAGCTCTTCTTAAGATGGTGTCCTTTTATGTAAAAGAATGTAACTTTACGTTACATAGAGATTTTTATAAACATCAGGACATGTGGTCTTACTGTGAACTACAAATGAACAGAAGTCACGTTACAGCAGTATTTCTCAACCCTGTTCTTACATATTCTACTGCATATTAACACTGTTCTGCATGTTCTTGAGCTTCCTCTGCTTTAAAGGCATTTAATAAAGTGGTGGTATGATGTGTCTAATACACTGCTGGATTTACATGATTAATTTAGGCTCCATAGGGGGCTAAAGGATTTTAACAGGTAAACTCAGTAAATGACTGTTTATTAGCTGATCAGGTGGATCAGGTGGAAAACACAGATTTAGGGCAGTGATCAGGGTTAAGAAACTGCTTTAAACTACAAACATAAAGTACTGTACTAAATCCTGGCTATCCACTACATGTAGCTTCTAGTTAACTAGTTAGTTAAATTCATTTTCGTTCATTATAGCTCACACTAAGTCCTGCAATCCTAAATTAATAAACAGTTTGAAAATGAAATAGTGATTAGCTGATCAGGTACAGGTCAAGTTGAACATTACATATATATATATTTTTTTCTTTAACCCTGACTCCCTATCTAATTAATTTAAGTTAAACTAACTCACTAACACAGCTGCAGTTTATTAATCACAGTGGGTTTAAACTGTGTGTTTTGATTTAGAGACTTGTATTTTTAACCAGTTATCAGAAATATATCATCACAGTTTACGTGGTTAGCCTATCGTTACCTTTCTGTTAGAAAAATCTCCGTATATCCAGATCTGTTTTAAAATCAGCTGAAGCGGCTGCAGCCCGATCCCGCTGCTAAATCTCACAGCGAGGGGGCGGGGCTTCCCCAACAGCAAACTGACTCTCCTCCTCCGATTGGTCCGGTCTGTCTCCTCATTAATATTACGGCTGATGTGAGCGAACTGATTTCATTTTTGGGGGGGACAAATCCACCTATTTCTAATATTGGGTGGGACATGTCCCACCCATCCCCCCCGGTTCCTACGCCTATGCCTCAATGTAATGTGTACTTTTAATGTTTTTTGGCTGTTTTCTTCATAACTAGCCTTAAAAAATGGCTAATAGTTCATTTCAGTAGCTAGTTAACGTTCCCATTCCACCTTAAATGGTGAAACACACTAAAAAGACTGCAGCATTATAGTTGGAACAGAAACATAAATAAAAAGCTAATAAAAGCTGTTTTCAGCTCCCTATCATAGAGGAATTAAGAAATGGGCAATAATAATTCATTGTTTTATTGCCTGCTCCCTTTCTGAAGAAATATGATACATCGTAAAGTTCTCTAGTTTGCCAGCAGCAGTTAGGTTGCTGAACTTTAGTGCTCCACTGCTATAGCTGTATCTGTATCAGGTTCTTGAAGAGTTGTCACAATTCTTAGGAGGAGGAAAATGCATGTTCCTTAGAAGTGTGGCTTCATTTAAAAGAGAAATTAACAAGCTTTCCAACGGTATAAGAGTTATTGCCAAGAAGTATTGATACAGCAAATAAATAATCAACCAAACATACATTTCCTTACATTCTTGAGCTATATTTATATGGAGGTTCTGATGTGAGGTTTGCTGAGGGTCTGTCCTCAGTCTGTATATCTCTGGCGCCTCCTGCCGAGACTGTCTGTATACTGCCCGCTGTATGGGCTCAGTTTACCAAAAACATCATATTATGAAGGACATTCTAACCTGGAGTTTGATGCTTAGACGTTTGACCGTCCTAGCCCATAAGAGCCTAGACCCAGTTCTGAATATTGATACAATATCCAAAATTAAATCAGTTAAATTAATTGAGCAGCTCATTGAGGCAAATCCTTATTTGACACAAATGACAAAAGAACAATTTAACAACTTTTATTTTAACATTCGGTTATATAAAACAGGTCTTTCAACCTTTCATTCAATCATTTGGATTGTTAAACTAGTTTTAGAAGAGCTGTAGAACATAAAATACACATTTAAAAAAGCAAGTTTTATCTGCAGCACTATCCAAGCACTACATTCTGAAAATATAATGATATGAAGGAACACAGATTCACACACTATCCTGGAGTGTCACTGAAGGACTGCATAAGTTATAGTGATCTTTTTAAGGGTCTGTGACACCATTAACATTAGCTCTTTTGGGTTAAAATCATCTGTGTGCATTATCATTTGTCTTACATTAATGCTTCTCCTCCCTGGTATGCTGCATTAATAATATACAGTCAGTTTGTGTGTGTAATTCAAACTTATAAGGAAAACTCACACCTTTTCTATGGACCATCAGTGTGTAGTTTTGCCCCCCAGGTTACGTTTCTTGTTTATTCCGTAATAATTTATACAGTGGTTGGCTGCCTGGCTTCAGTGTTAATGGCTGTAAGAGTAAGTTACCATTTGATGGTATGGCTGAATTTTACTTGTGTATAAAACATGTAAACATAAAGTCATTAGTTTTTGAGTTGAAGCTGCTATTAAATTTACAGTGTAGGGAATTACTGGTCTTGGAGGCATTTGGAAATCGGTCCAACCCAATTGTCTAGACTAACAAACTAATCTTATCTTGACAAAGTGTCTCAGGTATTTATGATGCCCATTTATCCATATCCAGGATGTTGATTACAAAACCGACAGTAGATAGACCTTTATGTGCAGCTCTGTAACATGTAACCCCTTTAGAGACTACAACTTGTTCACATTAACTTGGGAAATCAGATATTGTAAAAACTCAGAGTTTACACAAGTAGATTATTAATGGGATTTTTACTCCTCAGCCAGAAATAAACTTACAGAGTGAACGGGGGCATGAATGGTGTTGCTTTTTCCGCTTCCAGGATCTGTTTTCTCTCATGCACAGACTGAGACATCCAGATATACTCTGATTAAGAGTTTATATGCACTGAGAAATTTATTACTGAGCTAAATCAAGATCTGTTTATCAGATTCTTAATACTTTTTTTTACATTACTCTATTGTAAGATATCTGTATATGCTGATTATATGACTATTGAATAATCTGATAACTGCAGTAATTATAAAGTGCATGTAAAGGCACTGAAAGTGGTACTGCACACACTCTACCAGCAGAGGGCACACACTGCGTACTGTACTGCTGCAATGCGTATGGCTGGACACGAACACACACACACACGAACTGTAGATCGTTAAATAGCCCATGTGGAGTGCACACACACATACTGTATATAGACACACACACATGTTGGCCGGGGGCCAAATGTAATTTAGAGTAAGGGATCAGATCTGAGTCAGCAGAGTGTCAGAGTGAGAGTGATTGAGTTAGATGTGGGGGGAGAAAGAGAGTAAGGGGAGTGTGGATGGGAGGTGGGGAGGGGGGGTGGTTGCGTGTGTTGGGGATAGACCGTAACTCACCTTGTTATTGCTGGGTACTCCTTCATCATTAACTTTCTGCTTTCATGGTGATCTTTCTCTCTCTCTCTCTCTCTCTCTCTCTCTCTCTCTCTCTCTCTCTCTCTCTCTCTCTCTCTCTCTCTCTCTCTCTCTCTCTCTCTCTCTCTCTCTCTCTCTCTCTCTCTCTCTCTCTCTCTCTCTCTCTCTCTCTCTCTCTCTCTCTCTCTCTCTCTCTCTCTCTCTCTCTCTCTCTCTCTCTCTCTCTCTCTCTCTCTCTCTCTCTCTCTCTCTCTCTCTCTCTCTCTCTCTCTCTCTCTCTCTCTCTCTCTCACACACACACACTGTCACTCTTCGTCACTATACAGGGTCTATCTTACCGTGCGTCCACACCGAAAGCGACGCGAGCGACAAAGCAGCCGGAAGTCATTCATTTTCAATGAGAGCGAGCGACACTGGGCGACAGGCAGCGACGCGACGCGACGCGATGCGAAGCGGGCGGTTTGAGCGACGCGAGAAAGTTGACCAGAACTTAACTTTATGCAAATGAGCAGCGACGCGCGGCGGCGACTACCAATCAGAAACAGATTCTCACATGTCCGGCCTGAAATCGCTGCTCTGATTTTCGGTTCCTACTGAAGATTTATTCCGCCAGCAAAACGGAAAGAACAGAACTGAACTGAGCTGATCTGAGGTAAAATACTCAACTTCACCAGCGGCTACCCCACTATAGTACTACCCTTACAGAATTACCTTATTTAATAGAAAACTATATATTAAACTGAGGAAATTATTTATAAATTAACAGAACGATTTATGACAACTAAGGGAATATTTTTTTAAATTAACAGAACCTTTTATTGAAACAAAGGGAATTATTTATTAAAGTTAACATAATGATTTATTACAACTGAAGAAAGTAATTAATACATTTAACGTAACAATTTGTTCAAACTGAGGTATGGAATTTGAAACGATTTAGGTAAAACTGAGGGAATTATTCATTACATTTTACAGAAAGATTTATTAAAACTGAGGGAATTATTTATTAAATTAAGAGAAAGACTGTTTATTAAATCAAGAGGATGATTTAATATATTTAAGTAAACATATTAATTACAAGAATTTATTTAATACATTAAGTTAACAATATTTGAAATTATGGACAAATTAAGAGAATGATTTACTACATTAAGGAAAATAATGTATTATATTCAAGTAAACCCATTTATTGTTATATGAAATAATTATGTTAAATAATTGTACTTAAAATAGTTATAAAAGTTTTTAATGTTTAGGAATTGTGTAGAGAGGCTGAACCCTTGTTTCTGTATGTGCCGTATTTGGAAAACGCCCACCAGCGACAGCTCTTCTGAGTGAGACACGCCCCCAAGCGACTTATCGCCTGTTGGACAGGCGACACAGAGCGATTTTATCGCGTTCGGTGTGAACGTACAGTTATACCCTGTGCTAAGTGCGTCGTGATGCTCATTGCTATCTTACACCCTGCCAACAGTCAGTTTTCACGCATTCTGCCTGCCTCGTTTAAATAGCGACAGTGATTGTGATTATATGTACACTGATGGGCGTGGTGGTCTGGAAATAAGGTGTGTTCTGCTAAATTTCTGCCGTATTGCTGTCTTGGCCATAGAAAACACAGGTGTCCCTGCTTGAACCAATGTAAGCAGATATTGGAAAAAAAATAGTTATGGATACGCATATATTATAAATTTGGAATAAGTAAAATGAACCTGAAACTCTGAGTTATAGCTCTGTAGAATGAATGGGTAAAGCTAAACTGCTGTAGGATAAATGGGTGGAGCTAAACTGCTGTAGGATGAATGGATAAGGCTAGATTTCTGTACAATTATTAGACTCAATGTACAGTAGGTCTGTGTAGGTTTAGTTGTTGTATTGGGAGCCCAGCATTCTGTTTGTGAAAAAACATCAGTTTACATTTGTTGTATTCATCGGTCACATAAGCTGTGGTTACTGCACCTTTCCGGCTCCGCTGGCCGAGAAAGGGCTTATTGATAATAGAGCTTAATCCTCTTCAGCTGGAAGATCAACTGACACCTACTACTGCTGTTTCTTTTTATTCTGAAATGTAAATCTCCCTCCTACCCTATTGCACATTGAATTCTTTCCCCTCTCTAAACACTGTAAACGTGCTTCTAATAAATGGCAAACAAATAATGCTTATTAATAATAATGTTGTTGTTTTTTTGCTTTATTTATGACTCAAATATATTTATATTTAAATATAAGGTAGGCAGCTCTGGCAACCCATTTCTGTCTTGATTTAAATACCCATGGAAAGTCTAATAAATCGCTGCTGTATTTATCTCTCCAGTGGATGTAGAATGGGTGTGGCTAAACTGCTGTCGAATGAATAGGCAGAACTAAACTGCTGTAGGATGAGTGGGAGGAGCTAAACTGCTGTAGGATGAGTGGGAGGAGCTAAACTGCTGTAGGATGAGTGGGAGGAGCTAAACTGCTGTAGGATGAGTGGGAGGGTCTAAACTGCTGTAGGATGAATGAGTGGAGCTAAACTGCTGTAGGCTGAATGAGAGGAGCTAAACTGCTGTAGGATGAATGGGTGGAGCTAAACTGCTGTAGGATGAATGGGTGGAGCTAAACTGCTGTAGGATGAATGGGTGGTGCTAAACTGCTGTAGGCTATGTAACAGCATCATGCTGTTTTATATGTGAAGGGAAATGTTGGAGTGCAGTTTTGGATGGTATTGGCTCTTTAAAGCACAGCATCACTGTAGCAGTGATCCGCAGCAGCAGCAGCAGCAGCAGCAGCTCTATTTCTGGAAGCACAAAAATATCTTTAAAAACTCGTCACGCAGCGGCAGGACCGTTTCAGTGTGTCATGCTAGGTTGTCATGGTCTGTTAACACACACACATACGCACACACACACTGATAAAAGCATTTGTAGGACCTCTATGAAATATTAATAATGATCTGAACACAAGCGGAGGAAAACAGCAGCATTTATTTTTAGACACTTATGGTTCTTACACACACACACACACAATCTAGAAACATCTCACATCTTCTCACCCTCACACACACTGACTCTCAGCCATGCCATACTGCATTAATAAGTGTCTACACACAGACACGCACAGTGGGAGGTTTTGAGAGCAATACTTCTATGTCATATTTTTTCTATCTGAACACACAGACTCCACCAGCAAAACAATAAGTAGAAAGTTTTAAACTTTAGGTCTATATTGAGTTTTGATTGGACAGTTTTTTAAATTTCATTTTGGCACGAATGCCACGCTGCTCCTAAACAAAATACAACCCTGTGAATTGTGATTTGCTTTTGAACATTTGCAGCACCACACAGTGCAATACAGTGCAGTTAAGCTGATTGCATTTTAAGGATTTTTGTGTGCAATTCTGACACAAATTCAGTTTTGAAAATGTTAATTCTAGTTTATTGTTTTTCAATAAAGAGATCAAGTCCAGAGAAATGTAATGTAATAGTGGTTTTGCATTTTATTTTGGCACATATTCTGCATTTTGTGGATTGCATTTACATTTTTCCACGGCCACGGAAAGGAAGAGTAAGAGTTCTCTTTGTTGCACAGGATAAGTTAATCAGAGTTACCGGCCTTAGAAGCTGGTATTTTGGTTTGTTTAACACTTTTAAGTTACTCTATGATTCTTTATGTGCTCCTTTATAGTCTGGATTACTTCAGTATTCATTAACAATGTAGGAAAAAATGTTGACAAATCATTGAATTTTAATGGTGTGTCCAAACCTTTGACCAGTACTCTGTATTGACTATTTGACTAAAGCCATGAAAATAATACTTTTTATTAAAATCTGTTCTTACTATATAACGTAGTGAATGTATTGTAATCGATAGAGTACAGTTGCTTCTATAATAGGAAAACACATACTAGACGTTTATTATAAAAAAAAAAGATACATTCACTAACTAGTTAATACTAATTGCATAGAAATGATACTTAGGGCCCTATTGTACACCTTGTGGTGGTCTGGAAGTGAGGTGTGTTTAGGTAAATTCCTGGCCTTTTTCTATCTTGCCGGCGGTAAAAACAGGTACCTTTACAGTGTGAACGCGCAGGTCAGTATCCTAAAACGTGCAAAAGCGCCACACTGTTAAGATATCAACAAGTCAGAGTGCACCTGATTCTTAAAGGGAATGACTACTGGCACACTGATTGGTTTATTTCACATTACACAAAAAAAAACAGCCATAATAATTAAGAGAATTAGTTCATGCCTTTCGCACTGTGTAAGGCGTATTTTTTTTTGCGCCCTCACAATCCCAAAGACACACCAACACAGCACAAATCCAGCTGCATGATCCGCAATTGTATGGTGAGCTATAGAATAGTTTTCACTATTTGGAATTCTGTAATAAATGTGTGTGATTTTTATTTTATTAATCAGCCAATTACATTATATGTAGAAAAGCAATACAGTTAATTAAGTTAGTAATGAGAGAACAGATTTTAACAAATGTATGTTTATTTTCTTTACTTTAAACTGTGGATGAATGAAACACTCTCAAGCCTGTATTTGGTTTCAGTATTTTTTATTTGAATCGTTTCATCCTGCTGATCTTCTGGCAATGTTTTTAGACAGCCGTTACATCATGGGTCTGGATGAGAATCATCATTAAAGTGCGAACATTAACCAACACACAAAAAAAAACATTGTTATTGTTAGGCAGTAATCCAAAATTAAAGTTCACTCTCAAATGCAGGCAGACAAATGTATTTACACTGCAAACAGAGATATTTTACAATTCAAAACAATGTACACTTAAAAAAGGCCAATAATTCTTATTCATATCTGAATATTACAGGATTATTAACTGCTTTATACAGAGAAAACTCTGTAAATGTAATTTGAGAGTGTGATATTTCATATTATCGAGAGGCTGTAAGAATATTATAGAATTATTCAGCTTGTTTCTGTACATGTTTATTTACTTTAAGCTACTTTAAGGTATTTTTAGTTCTGTTACTGTTTCCGCACACACCTCTCTCTGATAGGCTGCACCCAGAGACAGTGGTTTCCACAGTTTTCCACACTTTAGTGGAGATGTTTGGATTTAGGGTCCGACCGATATATCAGTTCACTGATGCTGATGAACACGCCACAGATAACCAGCGATTCTTCTATTATTGCAGCATTGCTGGGATTTAAACTCACATCCTTCTGACCACAGAGAAGAACCTGACAAACCCATTATAAATATCAAACATAAACACACAAATATAATACACACCTCACCTTTAATAAATAAATTAAATGAATAATAAATAAGACGTCAATTAATAGAAATTAAAAAACACAAATAATTATAGAAACTCCAACCCCAAGCTACAAGTCAGTTGGTAAAGTCAGTTGGTAAAATCAGTCAGTAAATCGATGTTTATCAATAATATAATTACTATTATATAAGTAGTATCATTAGAAGTAAATCATTATTGAACCATTTTTTATTTAGTTTGCATTATAGTTTATATTTAATAAATATTTAGAAAACGTTTTATATAATATTGTATCATTATTTTTAATCAATACTATTGTGATACATACTTAGGTTTTTATCTGTTATTATATGTATTAATGTTTATTTATACACGTTTCATTATGCTTATAATTCAAAATACTTTTTATTAATATTAATTCAAATATATATTTTTATGATGTTAAAATTCAAAACCTAATAAGCAAAATAACAAATAGTAAAAAAAAATATAAAATTATATTATAAATATACATTCATATTTATCAGAATTTTATCACATCAGTCACAATATAATCATATCGGTCAGGCCCTAATCCAAATACTGAATAATCCTATATCATTTCTACAGACACTGTAATTCCTCCTATTGTTTTTTTTTTTATCAGTTTTTAATTGAAATAATTTCACCCGTAAATGACAGAACTGTTTGCAGTGTAACCAGCCAGTAACACCCACACCCTCTCCCAGGCACCACCCCCCCTCCCTGACCCCGCCCCTTTACCCATGCAGGTGATGCTGGTGCTGCTCTCCTAATGGAAGACTTCTCACAAACTCCGCCCCTTTTTAATTAGCACTGCTGATTGGCTCTTTTTTCAGACCAAAGAACTGAAAGTTTACTGTGAGCAGGAGCGAGCTGGACCTCAGTGGCCAATCAGATTCAACCTTCCTTTAGTGGCTTTGAGTGTGTGTGTGTGTGTGTGTGTGTGTGTCTGTGTTTGTGTGTGTGTGTGTGTGTGTGTGTGAGGGCAGTCTGTGCTTTTGGCAGGAAAAACACACTCAGCCTTGCAGAGGAGAAGAGTGTGTACAATCAAGTAGAGCTTACACACACCTACACTCACACATACAGTATGGATCACACACAGCGACCCGACCGATGTATCGGATGATTGATAAAATCACTGATATGGACACAAATACAACTAAATAAAACAAAGGTTGTATGTCATGCTCTAATATTAATGAATAATGAATATTATTTCTATATTTTTTTATGTGTACATACATTAAACTGCTAAGCTGAACGGTAAATATTATGTATTTTATGTTTAACTAACTCTAAATAATGTAAAACAAAAAAGACTTATTCCCTTGGTTTATTCACTTCTATTCAAAGGTTTAGAATCACTTGCCATATTGATACATTTGTCATGTTTTATTAAACAGCAGTTCATACAATTTTAGCATTATGAACTACAGACAAAATGTATTCCAAAGACTATGTTTTTCATTATGCCGTTATGGCTTATTATCTATTATTTTTGCAAGTTAACATCTTGAAAAACCTCAAAATTAGATTTTAAACATTTGAAATTGTTGAAAAAGTTTCTATAATGGCAACAAAACTGCAAACCAGACAGTAAAATCTAATTCACGTGAGAGTAAGCATTGAGCATCCCTGTGCAAGGTGCATTGCAATGCTCATTGCTATCTTGCACTCGGTGCAACGGTAATTCTGAATATATCTATGCTGATAGGCCTGGTGGTCTGGAAATTAGGTGGGTTTAGGTACATTTGTGGTGTATTGCTATCTTGGCAACGGAAAAAACAAAGGAGCACCACTAACTGAACACAACCTAGACAGACGTCAACAGTCAGAATTCATTGCTATCTTGGCATGCACAGTCAATGCATGTATGAACACAGGGACAAACTCTTAAAGGGAATGGCAAGTGGCACGCTGATTGGTTTATTTCCCGTTATGCCCAAAACACACCCATGATTATTTAAGAGAATTAGTACATGCCTTTTGCATGTTTCGACCAACACAAGGTGTACTTTTCCTGTTTTTACGATAGCAAAGACACACTGACACACTAAATCAAGCCGCACAGGGCGCAGTTGATGGCTCACCTATAGATCCAGTGAAACCAGAGCCTACTTTATTTTAGTAATTTAACAAATTAAATTTGAAATTAAAGTTAAAGTTAGGTCCAAAGATTCAAATATTTGTTTTATTTTGTCCTACAATTTTTTTATATATATTTTTATATTTGTGAGAAACTTGGGAACTGTTTGTTTATTTTCGAAAAACCTAAGAAAACTGAGTTTGTATAGTGACAAATATGTTTTTTTCTATATATATATATAATGTATAAAAAAACATTCAATCGTGTCTTTACATGTTAAACTAATTTTTTAATTAAATTAAGTACATTTTAAGTAAATGAGTGAAGCAGCAGTTTGTTAAACATAAAAAACAGCAAACAAATGAAATAAATTGTAAATAAAAATATGAACAATTTATTGCAATCAAAAGAATGTAAATGGCTTTTGTTGTGGGTTTATCAGAGTCATAGCTGCACAGAATCCCATCACTCTTAATCAATCAGGGCTGAGTTTCCCAAAAGCATATTGGTACTAAGAGGACTCTTAAAAGGTCAAGCGAGCATCACTCTGAATACTCTCTCTCTACCAGTTAAGTATAGGAATCGTAACACTACGATGATTTTGGGAAATTTGACCCAGATCAGTTTTCTTTCAAATGAAGCTGCATGTAGTTCTTGGACATGAATCATTTTGGAGCATGTAAAATGAGATAAGCCAATATAGCGTTGGATATCAGAATTTTAATATTTTCATATCGGTCGGGTCCTAGATCAGACGCAGTGAGATCAGACACAATGAGAGATCAGACACCGAGGCTCTTATTTGTTAAAGTTGCGCAGAAATCGACACGTGAAACCAGTGCATCTGGAGCACAATCTGTTTTAGTTCTCTGGGGAACAAAACTATCCACAAGCCCCTTATTTACATATCACAGACAAATGATACAATGCCCAAATGTATCCTCATACGCTTAGCCACGCCCCAATTTATGCAGATGTGAATACAAATGCACAGTTCTTCAAAGTTCAGAAGGGTTTTTATCAGTTATTTGGTGTTAATGGCAGTGGAGTACACAACACTTCTGATTTCCTATTGGTTAAGGTTATTATTATAGTAAATTTACAGGAATTTCCCTGCAAATAAAGCAGGTTATCAGTCTGTTTTACTGAAATTTACACCAGTTGATAAATAAAGAAATTCCCATATGCAACTTTGATAAATAAGGGCCAGTGAGATCAGACACAGTGAGGTCAAACACAATGATGTCAAACACAGAAAGTCGGACATGCTCATGCAGATTAAAGAGAGGCAAGCTTACAGTATAGCTTTAGTAATTTAGCATAAATTAGCAGCTTAGTGTAAGAATTATAATAATAACAACAATAACAATAGTAATGAAGGCTCGTGAAGGCGTAGGGAGGATTTCCAAAAAGCATTAAGACATCGTAAAAAAAATGGGCCGTGGTCCGAACGCCACCATCGCGCTTCTTCTGATTCGTAAAGCAGCTGTTTAAACTTAAACATCCCCCCCCAACAATCTTCCCAAATGCTACAAAATAAAACTCAACACACGGACTGTGACTGCTCCTATCCATCTCAAATACACATGTGCAGGGATGTTTCCAGGTATTTGTGTACTTTTTTTTGTAATTATATATACATACACTACCAGTTAAAAGTTTTGACTCACCTTCTACCTATTAAATGTTTTTATTTTTGTCCTACATTGTAAATTAATTGTGAAATCATCAAGTATTTGAAGGAACACATAAGAAATCATATAGTAAAAGTGTTAAACAAACCAAAATACACAAAAAGTTGTGATTGTTAAGTTGTGATTTCTGAGACTGCTAACTCTGATGAACTTATCGTCTTTCTCTTCCTTTCCTGGGGCGGTACTGATGAGTGCCAGTTTCTTCATCGTAACGTTTTTGATGGTCTTTTTTGCGACTGCACTTGAGGATACTTTCAGTGTTCTTGAAATTCTTCTTTTTGGATTGACTGACCTTCATTTCTTCTTAATTTTTTTTTCAGCACAGTTGTTAACTGAAAGCCATTCCAGGTGACTATACCTCATGAAGTTGACTAAGAAAATCAAGACAAAATGTGCAAAACTGTCATCTAAGCAAGAAGAGCAATTTTGAAGAATAGAAATATAAGACACATAAAATATATTCTGGTTTGTTTAACACTTTTTTGTTTACTAAATAATTACAGATGTTTTTTCTCCATAGGTTGGATTACTTTTGTAGTAATTTACAGTGCAGAACCTTTTAAAATAATAAAAAAAACTTTTGACTGGTAGTATATATATATATATATCACTTTTTAGTACTCTGTTTCAATACATTTTGTGTTTGCTGGACAAAAAGAGGATGCTGCATTCCATTTACCTCTGATGTCAGAGTTGGAAATTATGTCACACCCTATTCCCTATACACCTACCAGTGTTGTAACAATGCTTTATAGATACTAATAC
Source organism: Astyanax mexicanus (assembly GCF_023375975.1). Taxonomy (NCBI): domain Eukaryota; kingdom Metazoa; phylum Chordata; class Actinopteri; order Characiformes; family Acestrorhamphidae; genus Astyanax; species Astyanax mexicanus. Next base: position 11,984,109 of record NC_064425.1, on the reverse strand, counting down.
ACTAATATATATTTATAATGTTTTTACTACTGTACTACTGCAGACCAGCCATACTGGATTCTGGTTAGAGAGGCTCTCCCGTCTTTCCTGGTAGGAAATCTTATCTGTAGGAGCATTACAGTTAAAATTACCTATTAGAAAACTAGGAATGTCCGACATCTGAGATTAAATGGAATGTAGCATTAGCTTATTTGCTAGCTAGCTAACAAACCCTTGTAATGCAGCCTTTCATTGGAGAAATCTACCCACCCAGTACTATTTAGTTAAAAGATGTTAAAACAACATTAGTGCTGTTTGTTAAAACTACATTCAATTTTGCCTTTTTTATTTTAATGAAGATGTGTTTCTTATGTATTAATTGCTGCTTTTTTAACGTCTTTTTAACAACATAGTGCTGGGTTTGTTCGGATAACATAAATACGTAAACTTTGCTTATAATTGCTTTTCTTTAACTTAAACTTCAAGTGTAGGACAAGTGCTTTGCTTTTTTCCGCTTGTTTCCTTGTTGCAGCTAACAGAGTTACTAACAGAGTAACTATCAGAGTAACTATCAGAGTAACTATCAGAGTAAAGTGATCAATTCCCATGAAATATGGATTTGTTCCATAAATTCTCTGCATGACTAAACAGTTAAGATGTAAACACAGTCATTCAGAGAGCCAAACACGCTTTCTATGACAAGCGTAATCTGTCCGAACTTCAGCCCAAAGTCCAAGCGGGCGGCATGTTTGGACTAGCAAAACACTTTTTTTATTAATGATATACTGTCCTTAAACTAATTGTGACAAACAATATTATTGTCATTTTAAGAGCACTGATTTATTGATAATACAGTAGCCTCATGTAATAATTCATTAGAGCAATTAACCTATTAAGAATTATTAAAAATGACTAATTATTAAGAATATTCAGAGATTGGTATTGGAATATTTAAACATAAGTAAAATAAATCCACTTTCCAAAATAATTTGACATACTGGCTTATTCATGTTAACAGACTCTTTTTGCTAAGTAACGATGAGGTGCTATTGAGGTGAGCAATAAAATATTGAGGTTACGTCCATATTTTTTTTATCATAAATCGATAACGCAATATTGTAACAGGCATAGTTTTAGTCATTTAGTCATGTCAAACTTTCAAAATTTTCGACTGTGTCCATAAACTTAAACTGTGAATTATGCAGAGAATTTAGAAAAATGGTGGAGTACCCTTTTCAACTATTTTTATTATGATGGTTTATTATCAGGCTCCTCCAAGAACTTCCCTTGAGCTAAATAGAGTGCAAGTGAGTGAGGGTGCATTAAAGATCTTAATAGTACTGAAACAGAGGGTTTATTGTGTAGGCCTGTCACGATAACTCTTTCTGTTTGGTATATTGTTCCGATACACTACTGTCCCGTAAATTATTGCAATAAAAAATATAATTAAAATTTTAGGATCATTTTATGACATTTTATGAATATAAAAGCACAATAATGCAGTTATACTCTTTTAAAGTATAGTGGCATTGTAAGTGAAAACGAAACATTAAAAAATCTTAAATAAATCAAATTAAGCGGCTTCGTCACATTACCCAGCTCATTCACGTTAAAGGGCTTGCTCTGCTGTGAAAAAAAGTTAATAGGCAATAATATTAAGGTCAGTGAAAATGATCAAGTGTGTGTCCATATATTGTAGTATATATCGTGTAGGAAGTCGATAATGTAATTACCGTGACAGGCCTAGGTCATTTCTTTAAAATCACCACACAACCTTTAAGCCAATCACAGGCTAGCACAGGCTGCAGGGCCATTCCTCCCACTTCAGCCAATCAGAGAGCAGAATTTGAAGACCCCCCCCCCTTCCTTCCCTCTTTTACCCTCCCTTCTCCTCATAGGAACAGAGAGGAGATGATCAATAGTAGTATGGATTGATAGTGATGATCAGAGCGACACATAGAAGCGTGGAAAGTGCGTTTGCATTCAGAAATCAACTCGTGAGAACTCGTGAGAACATGGCTTAAAGCTTCAACTTCCAGAACACACACACCATGGCCTGGGCTCGGAGGGAGCGCGACTCGGACACACACTCGGCAGGCTTTGCATAAGATGTCCTGATTTGAGCTTCAGTTGTTCAGGGGTTCAGTCTCCTCAGCTCCTCTCTCCCTCTGACTCTCGGGGGGCTGTAGATGTAGAGGGTGTACGTACGTTCAGCTCCGGGACGTGTGTGTGTATATGTGTATATGTGTGTGTGTATGTGTGTATTATATATGTGTGTGTGTGTGTGTGTGTGTGTGTGTGTATATATATGTGTGTGAGAGAGGGAGAGCAGCTATGACCCGTCCTGCTCGTTGGAGTCCGGGTTTAGCTCCTTTCCTCCGTTCATGGTTGGAGTTCCTGAGTCTTTCCTGGAGCGCTGCTTCTCCTCGATCTCGTGCAGCGATGGCTCCTTGTACATACACACTGGAGGAGAGGGATGAGAGAGTGTGAGTGTGTGGGAGAAAAAGAGAGAGAAGATTTTTTGGCAACAAAGCAGCATCAGGAAAAAGAGATCCGAACCCATACACATAAAGATTAATAACTTACATATTATGCATTACCCTTCATTAATTTATTTTACACCTTATACAATGATTTACATATATACACATTGTGTTGTACTTTACACTGTGTTCACTTCATACTGGTCATAATGGTCAGGGATAAAGCCTAATCATAAACCAAATTATTTACTATCAATGGAAAATATTCATTCAAAATACTCAAGACTCAAGGCTAGGTTTAGAATCTGTATGGAAAACCTATGATATATGAACTTTTATGCTTTACACTGTTGCACTGTTTTACATAATTAGGTTAATGCTTTACACTTCACACCAGGGGTGGACCAACAGACTGATCTCCAATTGGCTCAATGTTAAATTTAATATAATTGTATACAATGCGTGAATAATATGATTTTGATAAAATATTACTGGTAAGAATATTTGTTACAATTAGCCAATAAAATGTGTGAAGCACATGTAGTAAAAAACACCAATATATTTATTTTTTAATCAACTCTCACATTTATAATTGTGAACGAATTGTTCATGTGCTTGCAGCAAAAACAGCCTTAAATTCACTAAATAGAAAGTACTATTGCTATTTGGTTTGTAGTCTAATTACATCAGTTGGTGTTTTTCAGTATTTTTTTCTTGTTCATTAAGAGAAATCTTAATCTCTTGTCTTGTCTCAGTAAACGCTTTATGCTTTACACTTTCTTATATTTATATCAATACATTACATTTACACTATATGATTTACATATTATTGAAAATAATTCACAGTTTACACTGTATGTCTTATATATTAAGGTTAATGCTTCACATTTTACACTGTATAGTAAATGTATGTATATTTAAATATGTTCACCTTCGATGGGTCTTGGTACGAAGTGTGAGCATGGTTTGGTTTTTTTGACGCGGTTGCCCTTCATGATAATGCCGTCCTTGTTGAGGCCGAGGAACCAGGCCCTCCCGCTCTCGTGCTGCCGGTACAGCGTGGACGAGTAAATCACATAGTAGTTCTCAAACACACTCTCCTTAAACTTACACTCCGCCGTAAACATGTCCTACAGAGAGAGAGAGAGAGAGAGAGAGAGAGAGAGAGAGAGAGAGAGAGAGAAAGAGAGACACACAAGGTTTAATGCATAGTAGTTGGCCACATTTACCTCCACTTCTGTAAATCTGTGTGTGTGTGTGTGTGTGTGTGTGTCCCAGTTAATCAAACACACACAGGTGGACAGGGCGGAGACAACAAACAGAGCAGAAATCACCTGAGGTTCTCTCTCTCTCTCTCTCTCTCTCTCTCTCTCTCTCTCTCTCTCTCTCTCTCTTTTACACACACACACACACACACACACACACGCACACACACTGACGCCTCTGTATCAGTTCATTATCACCCTGAACCTCATCAACAGTCTCACACCTCTCACAGAATATAGACTCACACACATGTCAGCTGATCACACGCTGACTGTGTGTGTGTGTGTGTGTGTGTGTGTTTAATAACAGAAGCAGCCTTTCCTGTTCACGGAGGTCAGTGACGGATCTGATTCACTTCCAGTTGGTGTGAATGTGGGGGATCTCAGTGTGAGTTGGGGTCTTAAACTCTACTAATACAGTAAGTACAGGTGGAACCATCTACCAAAGTTTACAGTTTACACAAACATGCTAGGCTAACACTGCTAACAAAGATACCCCAATGAGACTTAGTAGGGTGTAAGATAGCAATGAGCATCGCAACATTACTTGCACAGGGTGTTAGATAGGTCCAAAAATGTCATGGCTTACATAGTGCTGTGGGAGTAGTGTCTAATTTGCTTTCTTTCTTTAAAAAACTACTATCATCCCATACAGGGCTAGCATGCTCAAGTGATTTTATCTCTGTGTGGATGGAAAAATAATAAAACAAGAAGGGTCCAGGTATGCGTTGGCGGGGTTTAGCATTGTTAGCCTAGCATTTCCTTTTAAAATCTAAAGAAATACCAAACACTGAATTTATTATGAAATTAATTTCAATGATTAGTCTTGGTAGTTTGATTGAATACAGATTCTGGCTGTGAAGCTCCATGTTCTTTGGAGAGGTGGGTAAAATATGTTGGTTTTCTATTGTAAACTAAAAAGGACACCTATACATCACCAGTAGAACACCAGTATGCAACACCTACACTCTTAAAAATAAAGGTGTTTGGGGGCGCCGAGTGGTCCAGCGGTCTAAAGTACTACCACTATGATCGGGAGATAGCTGTTTGAATCCTGGTCATGCAGCTTGTCATCATCTGCTGTAGTCCGAGTCAAGTTGTCCTTGCTCTCTCTGGGTGGGTTGATGGTGCTCTTTCCCCTCATCACTCCTAGGTTGATGTCAATCAGCACAAGACATCTGTGAGCTGGTTAAAATGGTTTATTAATTGATGCTATAAAAGACGCACTACTGGGTGGAGTTGTGGAAAGGTTCTTCACACTAACAAACACTGTATTACAAACACAGTGTTTCTTGAATGGCGTTGCCCAAAGAACCTTTCAAAGCACCTTTATTTTTAAGAGTGTATACAACACGACACCTGTAGAACACCAATTTAACACCTAAAAATCACACCAGAACCACACAACAAAACCATCACTCCAAACCATCAAACTTAGACATGCACAACACAGAACAAAGCCAATTATGCTCTTTTAGGCTCTGGCAGCTGATGGCGAGCTGCATGACTGGGATTCGAACCAGAAATCTTCTGATCATAGTGGCAGCACCTTCAACTGCTGGACCACTCGGCGCCCTGCCCTCTTTTTGTCCTTACTTTTTAATTCCACTGAACCTACACAACACACACCGCAGCTCAACAATACACACTTAGTCTACACACACACACACCACTCTGCTTTCTACAGACACACACACCTGGAAACACAGCTACTGGAAGTAACGTACTGTATCATTAACACCAATGTACTGCACCACATGACTGCAAACAACACACACACACATACACACACACACACACACGTAACAGACAGTACATTACTGAGGGATAACGCAGGATGAACAAAAGGAAAGAAAGCGCAGTGAGATACATACCGCTCAGTCTCTGAAGAAAAGCAGCGAAACTTAATGGATGAAGCTTGAAAAGACATGACATTAAGTGATACACATGCATGTAATGTGCACACACACACACACCCCTGCACATAACACATCATTACTGTGTATTATTATAACAGCTGTGAGAGTGTGTACATAAAGGAAAGTCATGCAGTAATAAAAATTTAAAAGAGCAGCAGATTAGAACTAAATCTTCCTCTGAAGTCGTGCATCATTCTGTCATCACCAACACGCCCATATACAGAAGAAGCTCTGTGTCTGACCTGTGTTTCTCTATGAGGGTAAAAACAATGTTCCAATAATTAACTTCTCATTCCAGATATAGGGATATCCCTATCTTACACCCTGTGCAAGATGTGTCACGATACTCATTGCTATCTTACACCTCACCAACAGTCTATTTTCATGCCTTTAACCTGTATCGTTTAAATAGCAATGGTTCTTTTGTATATATCTACTCTAAAGGGCGTGGGTGAGGTTTGTTCAGGTACATTTTTGGTGTATTGCTATCTTGGTATTGGAAAACACAGGTGCACCACTGACTGAATACAACCTAGGAAGATGTTCAATTCTATCTTGCACACCACACACACGCCTCCATTTGTTACACACACATAGACAAGCAGCATTATACAAACCCAACTTTTGCATCAACATTAAACAGAATTCAAAATAAAATAACATTGCTTTTCCTGTAGATAAAGCTAAATCTAAAGATAGCTAAAGATGTGGTTATGAGTACTGTATAATCGTGCTTCAGCTTGGTATGAGCAACGTGTGCCCAGAGTGAGTACGACCAAGAGAACAGCACAGAAAAACACACCTTTCACTCAAAGGCCAACTACAGAGTGACGCACGACTTTAGACTTGTAGAATCAACAAATAATAATATAAAGTAACTTTGCAAATGCAGAAATCTGGGTGACGTTTGCTTCAAAGACAAAACAGTGCACAGACACTATAGGACAGGTAGAGATTGTGCTTACTGATGTGTAGAGGAATCCCTCAGCGTTCATCCCCACATACAGGCCCGCCTTTACTGCCTGAATGGCCACCACACGCAGCCCCACCGGTATCAGGTTAAACAGAGCTAGAGAGAGAGAGAGAGAGAGAGTGACAGTTAAGGTAAATCAGTTGATTGTAGTGATTCAGTCCGTGTGAAATCGATAAGCTTTTTATCAACACACAAATACAGTTATAGAGAAGAAAGGGGCGAGTGAGTGAGAGAGAGGGAGGGGGAGAGAGAGAGAAAGAGAGAGAAAGAACGAGAGAGAGGGAAACAGAGAGAGAAAGAATGAGAGAGAGGGAAACAGAGAGAGTTGAGGTAAATCAGTTGATTGTAGTGATTCAGTCTGTGTGAAAGTCAATAGGCTTTTTATTAACACACAAATAGGTATAGAGTCTAGAGAGGGTTAAGCGAGTGAGAGAGAAAGGGAGAGAGGGGGAGAGAGAGAAAGAGGGAAAGAGTCAAAGAGAAAGAGAGAGAGGGAAAGAGAGTTTAGGTAAATCAGTTGATTGTAGTGATTCAGTCTATGTGAAAGCTTTTTATCAACACACAAATACAGTTATAGAGAAGAAGAAGAAGTGAGTGAGAGAGAGGGAGGGGGAGAGAGAGAAACAGGGTGAGAGAGAGAGAGAAACAGAGAGAGAAAGAACGAGGGAGAGCGAAACAGAGAGAGTTGAGGCGAATCAGTTGATTGTAGTGATTCAGTCTGTGTGAAAGTCAATAGGCTTTTTATTAACACACAAATAGGTATAGAGTCTAGAGAGGGTTAAGCGAGTGAGAGAGAAAGGGAGAGAGGGGGAGAGAGAGAAACAGGCAGAGAAAAAGGGGAAAGAGGGAGAGAGTGAGAAACAGGGAGAAAGAGAGAGAGAATGAGAGAGAGAGAGAGAGAGAGAGAGAGAGTTGAGGTAAATCAGTTGATTGTAGTGATTCAGTCTGTGTGAAAGTCAATAGGCTTTTATCAACACAAATACAGTTATAGAGTGTGGAGAGGGGTGAGCGAGTGAGTGAGAGAGAGAGAGAGAGAGAGTAAATGAGAGAGAGAAAGAGAAAGAGGGAACAAGGAAAAGAGACATGAAGTAAGAGAGAGAGAGAGTTAAGTTAAATCTGTTAATTCTAGTGATTCAGTCTGTGTGAAAATCAATAGGCTTTTTATCAACACAAATACAGTTATAGAGAGTAAAACGGGGCGAGAGAGGGAGAAAAAGAGTCAGAGAAAGAAAGGGAGAGAAAGTGAGATAGAGGAGAGACAGTGAGAGATAGAGATAGAGAGAAAACGAGGGAGAGAGAATAAGAGAGACAGAAAGAGAGAGAGAGAGTGTGTACAGGGGATCAGCGTAGGAGCGTAAGGAGTGCGGAGGATGAAGGGAGGAACAGAGGGGGAGGAGATTTGACAGAGAAGGGATGAGTGTATATGAGAGAGAGAGAAAGAGAGAGATGAGTGGGTTTGAGCAGAGAGGATAAGAGCACTGTTCACAGAGAATGCAGTTGAACATACTAGGTGTGTGTGTTTGTATGTGTGTGTGTGCGTTGGGGGTGCTAAAGGTTTGTCAATATGAGCAACAGAGGTACTGAAGTGTGTACACCTGTAGAACACACAACACACAACTGCACACCTGTAACCTGTTTACTCCATGTAACCTGTTTACTCCATGTAACTCCATAATAAATGCTACAATACTGAAGGAACTTATAGTTTGAATATAGTTTGATATAGCTCGAAGCTTTAACAGAGATTACCTGCATTTTTAGTTTGGTTAAATTGTTTGTCATGTGTATACACTGTAACTAAACCCCACTTGTCCAAAACAATGGTTAAAACCATTGAGACTCTGGTCCCAACTGAACCCTTGAGTGGTTTGTTTTTGGTGAGAATGTGGTCCAACCTCGATCTAACCTATCTATTATGTGTACTGCATGAACTTAGGCTAAACTGGTCATTTAGAATTCTGCAGCTGCAGTTTAAGCTTATACATATATAATTCAGTTAATTATTACAATTATAAACAAATGTCATCTCTGCAACTTCTCCATAATTGTACAGAAAAACGTAATAGTCCAGAACACAGGACCTTTTTCCTTCTTACTATCTTGCTCCTGTCCAAGACAACTCTGACCAATACGCAGAGCGAATTGCAGAGAGAGTTAAAGTGATTAACTAGAATGTTTTTAAATTATGGGACCCTTTCCTGCAGTAAACTTGCTGCTGGATTAGAAAACCTATCCTGGAAATTATAAAAGATCCATTCAGGATTGCTTGTCTAAAGTTCTTTTGTAATTTAATTATTTATTTATATTTTTGTAATTTGTAAGTTCTGAAAATCTTTATTCATGTATAAAGATCTACTTATGAAGCTGTTTAGTTCTGTAGCTCTAAAGTTGAACTTCTGTAACTCGATATTTTGTAAATCTTCATTTCTAATATTCTGTAGTTCTGTATTCTTTAGTTTTGATTTTTTGTTCAGTAACATTGTAGATCTGTTACTCTAGATTAGGAACTCTGTTTTTTAGTAACCCTGTAGTTCTGTAACTCTGTAGTTTAGATTTTTTGTTTAGTAACCCTTTAGTTATTCTAACTCTGTAGCTGTGTAAATATGTTGATCAGTAACCCTGTAGTTCTGTAACTAGGTAGTTTTGTAACTCTGCAGTTTTATTATTCTATAGTCCTGTACCTCTGTAGTTCTGTACCTCTGTAGTTCTGTAACTGTGTAGTTTTGTAACTCTGTAGTTTTGTAACTCTGTTGTTTAGTAATTGGTAGTACTGTAACCTGGTAGTTCTGTAACTCTGTAATTTTGTAACTCTATTCTTCAGTAACACTGTTCTTCTGTAACTCTGTAGTTTTGTAACTCTGTTTTTCAGTAACTCTGTAGTTCTGTAACTCTCTTCTTCAGTAACACTGTACTTCTGTAACTCTAGTAACTCTGTAACTAGTCCTGTACCTCTGTAGTTCTGTACCTCTGTAGTTCTGTAACTCTGTAGTTTTGTAACTCTGTAGTTTTGTAACTCTGTTGTTTAGTAATTGGTAGTACTGTAACCTGGTAGTTTTGTAACTCTGTAATTTTGTAACTCTATTCTTCAGTAACACTGTTCTTCTGTAACTCTGTAGTTTTGTAATTCTGTTCTTCAGTAACTCTGTAGTTCTGTAACACTGTAGTTCTGTAACTCTGTTCTTCAGTAACTCTGTTCTTCAGTAACTCTGTAGTTCTGTAACACTGTAGTTCTGTAACTCTGTTCTTCAGTAACTCTGTTCTTCAGTAACTCTGTAGTTCTGTAATTCTGTAGTTCTGTAACTCTGTAGTTTTGTAATTCTGTTCTTCAGTAACACTGTGTTATGTAACTTTCTGTACACTTCTGGCTCTCTGCAGCTTTATTATTGAGCTATTCTGATTCTTCTCTGTGTCGGAGTTCCATTTTTCTGGAAGCCGCCCAGAAACAGAGAGCATCGTGTTTCAGGTGTCCCGGCAATCAATATTTCTCACTTTAGATAAAACAAGTTTACCCAACTGCTGTCAGATGAAAACAATCAAGTGTTACACGAGAAAGCCCTGAGGCCAAAACTCGGGATGCTCACTCGCTCTCCATCTCTCTCAGGTAGAGAGAGGAATTCTTGGCTGGGCTCCCTGCTGTAGCCGTAGCTGTAGCACAGATTAGCTGTGAAAGTGGAAACAAAGCACTGTAATGCTGTAGCCCTCCTCCAGCTCCAGCTTAGCAGAGGCAGCTGTATAAAGCAGCAAGGCTAAGCCTGCTGGCTGTGATAATGTGAGCCTCACAGATAAGAGCAGAGACATGAGAGAGAGAGATGTAATCCAACACACTCACACACTCCCCACAATCTACATACACTAACATGAGTGGGCACATTTAGATCCCACTCAGGGGGGAGAAAGAAGGTAGGGAGAGAAAGAGGGATAAGGAACGATAGAGCTGCATCAATCTTGAGTAAGTCATCTTTCCAGAAATAAAAATGTGACTAAAGAAATGGGTAGGCCTTTCTAAAGCCATACCATAGTAAACAAAAAATAAAGTGCATTTAGTGCAAAGTGCATTTTTCCATTACCTGTGTTTAGGCTGGCATCAGTTTATAAACATGGTGGTGGTAGTATTCTAAATTAACTCTACTTTAAGGAGCTGTTTTAAAGAGCTACTTTAAAGAGATGTTATTAATGAGGGGACATGCCACTGATCACTGTAGGAATGGGGTTTCTTGTAAAATTTAATTGATAAATTCCACCATTCAGTTAAAGGGGCAGTTAGCTTGCTGCTTATGCACAGAATGGAGGAGAGTCCAGGTGCTGGAAGGGAGGGCCCGCTCCCCAGCAATGGAGATCTGCGCAGGCGCAGCAGCCACAACACGACCAAAACATGTTTTTTGTGTCAAACATTACAAACTTTGTTTATGTTTTTTTGGCTAACTTTATCAATGATATAAAATATGTTGTTTAAATTGCAATTATACATTCAGTTAAGAGTATTTTGGTCATTCCAAGTATAGTAAACTGACGTGCTTCTAGACTTTTGGTAGACCATATGAACAAAAAGTCTCTACTGTCCAACTAAAGTTTTCTACTAGATCTTGAAGCATTGCTGTAGGGATCAAGAGTTAGTGTCCTGTTGAAGTCAGGATGTTGAACGATCACCACCGCACTCAATCCTTAGCTCCCCTGCCATGTCTCTTTAGCTCACGACTGCCTCACAACTGAACAATGATCACTTTGTGTGATCATTGTTCGATAAAACAGAGTACAATTATTGTAACTCTCCACAAATACTGACACACCTAGTAAACCTGTGCAAAAGAAACTTCATTGCTCCATCTTTTATCTTTTATTCAAAAATCAAATAAATATATTTCAATAGAAGAACAATTACATTTACATAGTAAAATAAAAGGCCTTTGACTCAATTAATCAATGAACCTTTTTTTGAGAGCAGACAGTAAATAAAAAATATTTAAAAAAAATAATTCTGTAAGTAAACATAAACATTTAAAGGGTGCTCACCAGGGGTGCCAATATACAGATAACAAATAAAATAATAGTAGTTACTGAATCATAAATAACAATGACGTAATCAGTCATGAAACATCTATTATTTAATAGCTGTTTAATTAAGTAAAGGATGAATCTGCTGTTTATTAGAGGAGGCTGTAATTATAAAGTGGTATTAAGGGGGCGACTCATGTCCCAGGCTCTAAGCGGGTCAGGGTCAAGATCAGGGTCAGGGTCGAGCTGGATCTGGGTGTCGGACACCTGCGGATCAGATCCGGTGGCACGTCCGCTGTCCCTGTTCCAGCGCTCCGGTAATACTGCCAGCTTCCATTTTGGATTTCAGCTCAGATCGGATTCCTTCACTTAGAGGACACAAAGGGAATACAAGCAGTCGCACACACACGGCCCGGACCCCGTTAGAAGAGTGCAGGAAGAAAGCTGGAGGGATTGTGTGTGTGTGTGTGCGTGTGTGTGTGGACTCACTGTAGTCGCTGTTTTCGTCCTTGGTCCCATTGATGGTTCCATCAGGCTGCATCTGCAGGTAGAACCCCTGTTCACTGAACAGCCTCGTTACTATCCCCTTCAGCTGCGGCTCTGCAACACACACAATGCACTGTTTTAGCTGCAGTGTCACACCGAATCACAACACAGGCGTATAACTAAGTCACCCTCCCCATCCCCCGAGATCTGAGACAGACGGTCAGACTCATCTCAATTTTTTAACATCAAGAATTCCTTTTTTATCCTCCGCGCTTACAGACGTTCCTCCTGCAGTTAAAGCACAGAAACTCCAGAGCTTTAGCCAGAGGCTGACAGGGATGAATATCTAAGGCTAAACTGGTGACCATGCCCCTATTATCAAGCTAACACCTGCTAACATCAGTTTATCTACAGAGATACTGGGAAGAAATAAATGTTGAGGTGGTAGACTGTTCCTCCTTCCCTTCTTTCCATCTTTTTATTTCTCTTCACATTTTTGTCACATGGGTACAGCTGGTCCATATAGAGCTTAGATCAGGCCCAAAAAGTCCTGCTTCACCTTACCTGAGCCTGTGCACGTATAGGCTGAACCCACCTGAATGCATAAACTGTCAGTATGAGCCTGAGCCCAATTTAAACCCAATTCTGAGTTGTTTGAATGGCTGACTTTTCTAATACACACCTCCAACCTGCAGAGTGTTTTTAGAAACCTCCACATTTTCAAAAAACTGGAGTAGGGGTGTGCCATATCGTATCATATCATATCATATCATATCAGTAATGAGTAATGTAAATGCGAACCACTGTCCCAGAAGGTACTGAGACTGAGACAGTCAAAGCTTGGTCACGTCCTCTGAATGGACCCAGAAACGCCAGCTCGAAGAGACATGAAATTCGCAGTTATAAGGGTAAAAAAAAACTCCAAGGAAGACGTGGACGAGGGCCTGTGCATTTACAGACTGAACCCACCTGAACCCATAAACTGTTATTATGAGCCCGAGCCCGATTCAATCCCGACATTTTTTACGTAACTGAGTTAAATCTGAGCTTTTAACTACAATTCTGAGTTGTCTGAATGACTAAAATATGTTTAAACTGATGTTAAAGGCGTAATTTCTCTAGAAACCATTTAGCACTTGCTCTTTTTAAAATACAGTAGGTTACTCTAAGTTGTATATGCTGCTAGACGTGAAAATGTTCTTCTACCCCCATTGCCTGCATTAACCAATAAATAAACAAACAGAAAACAAGCGAATCAGAAAAAGTCCCTGTATTGCAAAAACCTCTAAAGGTGCATTGCATGTGGTAGTCGCACCACTGTATGCTGACCCCCATTGGTTTCCATTGTTTCTCTAGGAAAGTGTTGAATTTCCACAACCATAAATACGCCTCCGTCTCTCTACTGCTTACCATTTAACATGTTTTGAATTGGACCGTGCAGCAAGAAAACAACCAAAAAAAAAACCACGAGCAAGCAACTAATATTAACGATAAGTGAAATGCTTGAGCTGTACAACGCTTCCCTACACTCAGATAATAATAGAAAACAGAATTAAAGCTTCACATATACAGGTCTACAAATGCTATAAATACACCACACACTAAAACACTGGTTGCAGACATTACATGTTTCATGCAATGCTGGGCGTAAGAAATAGCACAACTCAACCACAATTGGCTTGGAGCAAGAAGAGCAAAAACCAATGCAGCATACTACTGGCAATGGAAAAAATACCTTAAATTAGGTTTCATTAGGTTAGGTTTCACAGGTTCATTTCAAATTCCTCAAGAACAAGCATAATGGCCGTTATAGACCTAAATACCGCATCATGAAGATGGAGCACCTTCAAATACACACCTCCACCCGGCAGAGTGTTTTTAGAAACCTTCACATTTTCAAAAAACTGGAGTAGAGGTGTTCCATATCGTAGCATACACACTGTAAAATGTGATAAGTTGATTTTACTTTTAAAAAAATGAGGAAACCGGTTGCCTTGAAAAAGTTAAGCAATTATAACTGTTATTTTCAAGTTAAGTTCACTTAATGCTTGCTATTTAAGTGTACTCAAATCATAGTTAAATCTACACAGTTTACTTGAGTTGTTTCTACTTTAAATAGCCTGTAAATGCAAGTTGTATTTTAGGTGTGTAAAACCCGATAAATTGACTAAATTCAAAACTTTTATTGTAACCGATTACCTAATAAATTTTAAGTTCATAATATAAAGTTCGTAATATAATTTTTAATACAGTGAACTTAACAAATACATATACATATATATTTAAAATGAATATTTTCCTGAACGTTTTTTTAGTCTTCATTCTGGTTTCATTCAACTATTTTTTAAAATAGTCATAGAAAAGTAGATGAATGAAAACAGTAAAGAATTAAAAGTACTGAGAGCAAAGCGAAAACACAGAGTTACTGCAGATCAGTAAATGATGCTTGTTCTTACAGCCAAAAACACAAGACCACAAAGACCAAGACCATTTAATTATAATATGTGATCTACAAGTTTACCTAACCTAGCCTGGGAGGAATCACTACACACTGATGCTGAGTGCCAGAAATTGGGGGACACACCCAGTATGCAAATTGATTGTGACAGAAGCCAATGGAAAAGAGGCTGCCAATGGCAACAGACTAAACTCAGTTAGTATAAATTGGTTTAACTCAAAGATCTCAGTTTGAATGTATATATGCCCACAAATGTTCTACTAACTCAAAATAGTTGATTATTTTTTAGAAATCTCCAATTTTATGTAAAACAGACTAAATTTATTTGAGTTCAAACAACTTCTGGGTTTACAGTGCAGTAATGAGTAATGTTATTACAAGCCATTGTCCCAGAAGGTAAAGAGACAGAGCTTGGTCATGTCCTCTGAATGGACCCAGAAACGCCAGCTCCAAGAGACATGGGATTCACAGTTGTGGGAGGAAAAAACTCCTGGGGAGACGTGGACGACACTACACAAACCTTCTTAAGCTTATCAGAGGAGACAGAACGAGAAGGCCTGGGCCCATCCAGAGTAAACGCCACCTAAACCAGGGGATGTCACGCCACCTGACCACGGTGGAAGCCAAATGAGGATGACATCATATCATACAGAATAATATTGCAAAAGAAATTGACACAATAACAAAACTCCATATCATGATAATAGCGATATTCTTGAAAGTAGTCTATTTTTTATTTGTTTTGCTATTTACTGTATTTACTTTTAACTTTATGTTTGCAGTTTATACAGCACTTTAGTTCTGTGGTAGAAGTGTCTGTAGTTGTTTTTGTTGTTACATAAATTTGTTGTAAAATCTTTGTTATAATTTAAACAATATATTATGTGATGTCAGACCTGTTGTGATGGTATAGCCTCTGTTCTGCCTCTTTGTTCTACTCCCTGCCGAGTATTGAAACTGGTTTAGCCTTGCATATGACACGTTCCTCTGTTATTCACTTTTTCTGTATTTGACCTGGGTTTGTGTTTTTCCGTCTATACATTTTGCCAGTGTTGGACTGAACTCTGACCCTGGTATTTTTCTATTGTTAATGCCAAAATATTAAATAATAGACAGCTTTCTATTGTCACACAAAATGTATTATCATATTGCAATAATCTCCAACCTGAAGAGTAGGGGTGAGCGATGTGGCCCTAAAATAATATAAATTGTAATATTTATTTTAGGAATACTCTACTGCAGGGGTGTCCAAACTTTTTTTGTTGGGGGCCAGAAGGAGAAATATATTTGAAGTCACGGGCCACACTCTGTAATAAAACAAATAATGAAATATAGCACTTTAAATAATACATTTTCCTGATTATTTCATTTGCAGACCATTTTACTTGACTTACTATCTTTATCTTTGACAGTGTTGTGTAAACTAAGATTTTTCTAATTGATGTTTAATTTCATGATGTCTCATAATATTAAACTCCTTAATTACGGCAACATTTAGACTCTTTGGCCCGTTTTTCTGCGCTAGAAATGCGCACTCTCTCCGCTTTTAGACTCTTTGGTCCGTTTTTCTGCGCTAGAAATGCGCACCCTTTCTGCTTTTAGACTCTTTGGCCCGTTCCTGACACCTAGTGTTCAAACTTTGAATCTCACATTATAAAAACCTGCTTAACAGCGGGCCAACTTTTGTTCTATTTCTAAAATACCTCGCGGGCCACTCCAAAAAAGAAAACGGGCCGCAAATGGCCCGCGGGACGTAGTTTGGACACCCTTGCTCTACTGCTACAAAACAAAAAATAATACATTTTATATGGTATAAAAACAAGACTTTTATACAGTAAGTTGAAACAAAACAATCTGTCAACACTTTTCTATAACCATCACACCTGATACAGACTCTGTAGTCCAAACCTCTAATCTATCCTGTATTACAATACCCAGCATGCACCTGCCAGTGTCACATGTCCAGAGTCAACCAATCAAAGCTTCGTTCTCTCGCTCATCATCCTCAGAATTCTAAATAGTTTTCAGTTGTTATTCATTATCTCTAGTACATAAAGCGGTTTATTCCTAATACTTAAATCAATACTGCAAAGTATTTTCCCTGTTTATCAGCAACATACAGAGCATTTTCATTCTGTTTGTATTTTCGTGTATGGCCCGTATTTTCTCTTTGACTAAGATTTTTGCCCTGCTTTTCTGCTCTGTTTATATCCAGGATTTTCTGGCTTGTTGAAGTTTTTTGCTTTTTGGTCTATGATTACTCTTTTGGCTTGTGATTTGGCTCTAATGTTTTGTCTCATTATCACTTTCCAAAAATATATCCAAAAACTTTGGAAATATTATTGTGTATAATACGATATGACCCATCTACTAAGGAGCATTCCTAAGATTCAACACCATCCAATTCTGCACTAAAATATGTATATATTCACATTCAAAGCTGGATCTTTTACAATTACAGTTACAACAGTTACACGGTTTCACAGCATTGCTTTAACTTACTGAGCACAGAACAGTGCTCCAAAAACCCTTAAAATTAAATGTTCAAAGCGACCACAGGCTTAATTAAGCACTGAGTGCTCTTAGTAAAGGTGCACTCTAACCCTACAAAACACTGGACCTGCTGCTGCTGTTTCAGCTGCAGTTCTGCTAACTGTCCTTCAACAGCTCTATAACACATTTTAGCTGAAAATATTCTGTTATATTACACTAAAATATATGCACTAAAAAGTTAAACAGTGAAAAGTTTAAGTGCACTTGTGTACAGTGTATTGCTATATTGTAACACTTACACACTTATAGCAAATGTATATAGTAAATGTAACCTTCAACTACAACATAGTTTAGTGTTGTACTATAATAAACTGTGTATTTTGAGTTATTAGTTATAAGTTGTACTATTTGAACACACATTTTAATGCTGTACTCTAACTCAAAGTGTAAAATAATAATGCACGATGTACTATAATAATGCATCGTGTAAAGATGTACTATAGCAATGCACAGTGTAAAGATGTACTATAGCAATACACAGTGTAAAAAAATATATACTGCAGTGTTTAGTTATGTTTTTGTAAAGTATAAAGCATGTCCTACAAAAACATCATAAAACTGCACTATAACTAAAAAGTGTAAAGCAGTGTGTTACAATGAGCAATGTAATGGTGTATAATAATAATGCACACTATGACACTGCATAGTAATAACACAGTGTAAGATAAACTGTAACCATGTATGGTGTAAAAGTGCTGTATCGTTGAAACAATGCACTGTGCAAAGATATGCTGTAACAATGCACAAGGTACAGATTCGCTATAGCAACACAATGTAAGTCAGTAATGTAGCAATGCACAATATAAAGATGTTAATAATACTAATAATTTTCTTACACTGTGCATTTACTGTAACAATGCACAGTGTAAAATACATTGTGTAAAGTTGCTGTGCACAGTGTAAAGTTGTACTGTAAAAACGCACAGTGTAAAGATATCATGTAACAACGCGTCAAGGCGTGCTGTAATAATTCACTATATAAATTTGCTGTAACAATGCACAGTTAAATATGTACTAGAACAACCCAATCTACAGCAGTACTGTTACAATGCAGTGTAAAACAGCACTATGTTTATGTTCTTTGTAATGTACTGTAACAATACACAGTGGACAGATATGTTTTAACAATGCACAGTGTAAAGTTGCACAGTGTAAAGATATTCTGTAACAAGGCACAGTGTAAAGATTTACTGAAACAATGCACAGTGTAAAGATATTCTGTAACAATGCACAGTGTAAAGATGTTTCTGTTACAATGCACAGTGTAAAGTTGCACAGTGTAAAGATATTCTGTAACAAGGCACAGTGTAAAGATTTACTGAAACAATGCACAGTGTAAAGATATTCTGTAACAATGCACAGTGTAAAGATGTTTCTGTTACAAAGCACAGTGTAAAGTGGCACAGAGTAAAGATGTTCTGTAACAAGGCACAGTGTAAAGATTTACTGAAACAATGCACAGTGTAAAGATGCAGTGTAACAATGCACAGTGTAAAGATGCAGTGTAAGAATGCACAGTGTAAAATATGTGCAGAATAAAGAAGCACAGCTTAAAGACGCAAAGTGTAAAGATGTACCGTAACAATGCACAGTGTAACGCTCTGCTGCAACACTGTGTAAAGCCACTGCGTAAAGTTGCAGAGTGTAAAGAGGCTTGCAGTCCGCACACACACACTTTGCCTTCCTCTCACACACACGTTAACACTAAATTCGCATATCTACAGCGCGCGTTATATAACGGGACCACGTTTATTTGGAGCGCGCGCAGGCTCTCTCTCTCCCCCTCACACACACACTCACTCACACACGCGAGCGCGCGCTCTGACCTGGTTTCCGGCGCACGGGTCTCTTCTTCCCGCTGCAGAAGCGGACCTTGCTGAAAACACCCAGGAAGTGTCTCGCGCACAGCGAGCGACCCTCCTTGCTGGGGCTCGAGCGCCGCTTGGACGTGGCCACGCGCTCGTTGTTGGTTTCGCGTGCCTGCCGCTTCTGCCGGATCAGCGAGCTCGCGATAGCGGCGGCCATGCCCGCGTGCGCGCGTCTGCGTGCGCGTTTGGAGAGTGAGCGCGCGCCTGTGCGAGGTGCGCGTGTTTTGCGTGCGTATGTGTGGAGTTTCAGGTTAGCGCGCGCGCGGCTCCGGGGGGTTTCAGAGCTGCCGCTGCGCGCGGGGCTCCGGGCCGGGGCGCGGGCTCCGCTCTCCGCGCGCCATGAGCAGCTCCGGTGGGCGCGAGCGGTTGGTTACGTAAGAGCGCGAGAGGCTTTCCAGGCGCGCGCCGGGAGAGTCCGCGCGATGCGTTACGCGCGCATCCCGCAAGCCGGTGCAGATCTCTTGCGTTTACATCCGTGCAACGCGGAGAACACGCGGCCCGCGGAACCGAGCCTAACCGAACCGAACTGGAGCCTCCGAGCCGCGCGCAACACGCACGCACACACACACGCATACACTGTGGGCTGGTGATGTGAGCACGCGCTCCTCCAGTCAGAAGAACTCAGAAGGTGGGGGGGTAAGAGAGTGTGTCTAATGTGTGTGTGTGTGTGTGTGTGTGTGTGTGTTTGTGTGTGTAAAACAGAAGGAGGAGGGTGTAAGCTCAGGAGAAACTGAAAACATCTTTCCCTGAAGCTTCATGGAGAACAAGCTCCTCAACACACACACACACACACAGTGCGTCACCAAGCCTCCACCCGTCCGGATGTCAGTAATTATTCATCAGTGCTTTAAAGCAAAAGCACCAGAGTGGAGCATTTACCCCACACATAACCCACGTCTACTGCACACACAGGCCATAGAATATACCTCACATACACATCTACCCCTCACATATACCCCACATCTACTGTACGTGCCCCATAAGAACCAAGACATGGGGTATGTGTGGAGAATGTATTGAGAATACCCCATTCACACCCATGGATGGCGTGGTGGCTTGGTGATTAGCACGTTCACCTCCCAGCGCTGGGGTCTTGGGTTCAAGTCCCCATCTGGGTGTAGTTTCCATGTTCTCCCGGTGTCCACATAGGTTTCGTCCAGGCACTCTGGTGTCCTTCCACAGTCCAAAAACATGAAGACCAGGTAAACTGGATACTCTAATGGTGTTTTTACACCAGCACTAATTGGTTTGTTTATGCCCAGTAGTCACACTGAGGTGTGGACCAAAACAACCGTACCAAAACACACAAGGTGTGTTTTACAGGTGTAAAAAGACCCTGAATTGTCCAGAAAATTTGGATACTCTTGTCTTGGTGTGGGGGTACAGTATAAGTATGTATGGGTGTAAATGTGTGTATGACTGAATGCCCACATATGGATTGGCACTCTGTGCTGGGTCAGCTCCTCAGTGCTGGATGCAGTCCTCCAGGTAGATGGTTGTTTCTGGTTGAGAGTATCTGTGCATGATTGGCTGTCTTTTCTCACTGGTGTATGTGTGTATGGATAAGTGTAAATATCCTTGGGTTTATTCACACACATACCTATCCACAGCAGAGTTTGTCTCTTGGAGATCTGCACATTGCAGAGCTTACCCAAGGAGATCTACCCACATCAGAGGTCACCTCTGGAGATCTGTTCACTGTAGAGTTTATCTCTCAAGGATCTAATACTTTTTGTCTTTGGAAATCTTCCCACTGTGCCGTTTACTTTATGGAGAGCTACCAACTGTAGGGGTTACCTCATTAAGATCTAACACTGTAAAGTTTACTTTTGAAGATCTACCAACTGTAGGGGTTAGCTCTTGAAGATCTACCACTGTAGAGTGTACTTCTGGAGCTCTACCCACTGTACCCAATGAGGTCTACCCACATTAGAGTTTACATCTGGAGATCTATTCACTGTAGAGTGTATCTCTCAAGGATTTATTACTTTTTACCTCTGGAGATTTTTCCACTGTATACGTTAAATCTACCACTGAAGAGTTTAACTCTGGACATCTACCCACTGTATGGGTAATGTCTTGGAGATATACCACTGTAGAGTTTACCCAAGAAGATATACCCACACACTAAGAAAAGTAAGTACAGATTTGTACTTAAAAGAGTACAAAGCTTGTCGCTGGGGCTGTACCTTATACTGAGGTACAAAAAAGTACCTTTCAGTGAAAGTCCTTTTGTGTACCCTTGGTTTTTGTGCCAGTAAAGATTATAAAGATTATAAACATTATCATCAACTAAATATGGCTCAAAAACTTGATGATCCAAAATTGTCTGGCTTTCAAATAAAAAATGTGCAATTAAAATATATATTGTTTATTAGTGCAGTGATACAGAATACTGAATGTACCCTTTAGCTGGTTAAATGGTACAAATTTGTACTTATTGCTGTTAAAAATTACTTTGTACTTCAGAGGGAACAAATCTGACCCTGTAAAGACCAATATTGTACCTTTGAGGGTACAATTATGAAGAGTGTACCTTCGAGTACAAAAAAGTACTCATATCGTACCTCTGTTTTTTAGAGTGCACTTCAGAGTTTACCTCTAGGAAATCCACTCCATATGGTTCCCCTGGAGATCTACCCACTGTGGATGTAAGAACAAACTACTAAAGTTGCAATAAATGTTGTGCTACAATCAGAATCTTATTGGGAAACGTTAAGGTGGACGTCCAAAATTACTTTAAAGCCAAATCAAATCAATGGCTTTATTGCAATACCCAGTGTGGATTATAGTAGCAGTGTGTGAACATTGCTTCCATACAGGCTGTAAATCTGATCCAGTAACTATAAAAGATTGCCCCTATCTGCAACATAGGGTTACTGCATGAGGAGAATAGGAGAATAGCCAAAGCTGATGTGTTTGCAGAACCTTAGTAGCACA
This sequence comes from Astyanax mexicanus, assembly GCF_023375975.1. Classification (NCBI taxonomy): domain Eukaryota; kingdom Metazoa; phylum Chordata; class Actinopteri; order Characiformes; family Acestrorhamphidae; genus Astyanax; species Astyanax mexicanus. The sequence goes on along the minus strand of NC_064425.1, from coordinate 11,962,193 downwards.
AAGAGCTGCAAGATCATTTCTGTTCTCTTCAATAAAGAGGCCAATCGCTATGACCCAAATTCATCATCACACTCTCATCACAGCACAGTGATTATTTTACCACAGCGAGAGAGAAGACAGGGCGGGCTGTTATCTTTAACACGCCCATCAATCAGAAGGTGTAATCTGAAGCTGTCTTACATAGCATAATTATTACACAGCTTTAGTTGTCTTAAACACTGATGACACTAAATTTCACTAGTGTTATAGAAGGTAAAACCTCAGCTACAACCTAAACTAACCCATCACATTGCTGACAACATATAGTGGTGTGAAAAAGTGTTTGCCCCTTCAGGATTTTTTATGCATTTGTAACTCTTTAATGTTTCAGACCATCAAACTAATTTAAATATTTGTCAAAGACAACACAAGTAAATAAAAAATGCAGCTTTTAAATAATTTCTTCCATTAATAAAGGAGAAAAAACTGAAACCTACAAGGCTCACTCAAAACAAAATGATCACGTGTCCCACAGAATTCGAGTGTTACCAATGGCCCAGGCTTTGCACCTCCATGCCTCAGGAGGTCGCTCTCACCCCAATTTTAGTTGTTTTTCCTGTTTCCCCTTTGAGTAATTAGTGTTGTAAAAATAGATGCCACAACTAGACTCTGGTGCGATGTCTTGTCTGGTTTCTCCTTGCATTTGGAAGAATTTTGTTCGAGTGTTTGTTTGCCTTGTTTACTGACTTTAGCTCTATTTTTTCGACACTGAATTTTGGATTACCCTTGCCTGTTGTTTTAGTCTGGACTCCGAACTTTGTTTAATAAAACACATAGTGTGACACATAGGCCTTGTTTTTAATCAGTCACATGATTTTTTAGGTAATGATAATACAAGCTTTAAACAAGGGGTTCCTCTGGCACGCCCCTCTTTACTCAACTTAGGCTCCAATGAATCGCTTTAAATGTTACATCTGTAGAGAATGGTACTCTTTGGGACACTTTATAGTTGATGGTGGCATAGAAGCTATTTAATGACATTAGCTAGAATTCAGCACAACACCTGAAAGCAAAGCAACTTGCCAAACTCTAACATAACTAACATTCTACAAACCAATTAATATTATGAGAGACTCCGACCACGTATCTGATGATGACGACAGGATGTAGTAAAAGTTCTTTAGTCCGCTCACTAAACTGCAGTGTGAAACCGAAAATAACCGGATCAAATACAGTAAATACAATGTAACAAATACACAAACCTTGGTGCGGACTAAAGCTGCACGATATTGGAAAAATTTGACATCGCATTTATTTTTCAGCAATATTTATTGCAATATTAAACAACGAAGGACTTGGACAGCACCAGCCCCGCCCCCACCTGCACACTGTCTCACAACAGAGATCCAGACCAACCAAGAGATGAGTCAGCGCTTTAGAGTCAGCCGAGCTCTCAAAACCGGAGTAAAAGAGCAAAACAACAATAATCAAGCATTTAAATGGCCTTTTAAAAGATAAATATAAACATTTTTGTGGGATTAAAAGCTTGAGTCCAGCTGTAACTGGAAATATCTGCTCATAACTGTGCAGAACTAAGGTGCACAGCTGTGGACAGGCTGTCTGTGCTGCGTTTACAAGCACGTGCCCAACTATGTGGAGGCCATGCGGTTACCACATGTTTACACCTGCTCCCCCTTGCGCTCCCCCTCCCCTCGCCCTTCTCAGCAGAGACAGCGCTTCTCACTCAGAACGCTGTGTATCTACTTCTTGTGTTAAGAATTAAAACATTGAAACATGACATGTTTGTTTTTATTGCCTTAGGTAACATTGCACTTCCGGCAATGTGACTATTGTGCCTGCTCACATCGCAATGACGATGCTTAAATTATATATTTTGCAACCCTAGTGCGAACTCTAGTCTGGTCTGGCCCTAACTGCATTAAAATGTAAATTAGAGAGGTGTTTTGGAAATGGAGCAATGTAAGCACCACTCAATTCATGTTTGCTAGCTAGGTGGCTAATGCTAATGTTAGAAGTGTACAGATATGTAGTTTTGGATGCAGTTCGGCCAAAGATATGAGGTATTCTGCAGTTTAGGAGGTTTTGTGAATTGTGGTAAGTACTAGGGGTGGGAATCGATTACTATCTCACGATTCGATTCGATTCCGATTTTGGGGGCCACGATTCGATTCAAAATCGATTTTTGATTCAAAACGATTTGAATTATAAATATTTCTGCTTCTGGCTTATGAATCGTATTGAAAAAAAACCCTCCATAATATACACTGGTCCTGGAGAAGGTAATGTGTTACAAAAACAATAAAATGTGCAGGAATGTGGGTCCTCAGTGACAGAGGAATCACTGGGATATCACAATGACGTTAATGAACAATAAATACATAAATAAATAACACTGCTTTATTACCAGGCTACTAGCGGTGGTGTGTAGGTGACGCTGCTGGGCTGATGTGATGATAGCAGTGGAGCGCTAAAGTTCAGGAGCAGCTGCTGATTAACTAGTTAATTTAAGGTGGTTGTATTTCTTCAGAAAGGGGGCAGGAGGTGGAGAAATTAATTCATATTGTCCATTCCTTAATTCCTCTGTGATGAGGAGCTGAAATTAGCTCTGATTAGCTTATTGTTATTTTTCCGTTCCGCCTTAAATGCTGCAGCCCGCTGCCACCTGTAGCGTTATTTAAGGTGGAACTGGAAAGTTAGCTAGTTAGCTAGCTAACAGTTACTGAAACTAACTACTAGCAATCTTTTTTATGCTTGTTATGAAGCATTCTGCCATAAAACATTGAAACTACACGTTAATCTAAGGTAATATAGTGCTTGTTCTGCCATCTTACCGGTGATTCTCAAACACCTACGCTCTGTGTGTGTCTGGAAGATCTCCAAAGGGACAAGCGCTATCCCCAGGGTTGCCAGGTCCAACAAAAATACCCAGCCCAAAATCAGTCTAAAACCCGCCCCTCAGAATCGATTTTGGGACATTTTAAATCGATTCTGAATCGTAGTAAATGAGAATCAAGATTCTTATGTGAATCGATTTTTTGGCACACCTCTAGTAAGTACCAGCCTAGTTTACAAATCTGTATTTTAGCAATTGTAAAAAAAAAGTGTAAAGTGTTTGTAGCCATAGATTAGCTTAGCATAGCTGAGTTTCTGATCTCCACTGTGTCTAAAAGGCTATAATGTGCTTCCACTGGATGAAAGACACACAAGGACATCTGATGAGCAGCTGTAATGACTCTCATTCACACCCTCTCTTTCTTTCTCTCTTTTTCTCTCTCTCTTTCTCGCATTGTCTCTCTCTTTTTCTCACACACAGAGCAGGCAATTAACTCAGTGACATTATCTACATTCAGAAAATTTCCCACAATACTAAGAAACTAGAATGTAGCCACACATACAGCCTTTATCATCAGTAAACCTTTACACACAGCTGCATTATCATCAGTAAACCTTTACACACAGCTGCATTATCATCAGTAAACCTTTACACACAGCTGCATTATCATCACTAAACCTAAAACTAAACACAGCTGCTTTATCATCACTAAACCTAAAACTAAACACAGCTGCTTTATCATCACTAAACCTAGAACTAGACACAGCTGCTTTATCATCACTAAACATTTACACACAACTGCTTTATCATCAGTAAACCTTTACACACAGCTGCTCTATCATCACTAAACCTTTACACACAGCTGTTTTATCATCACTAAACCTTTACACACAGCTGATTTATCATCACTAAACCTTTACACACAGCTGTTTTATCATCACTAAACCTTTACACACAGCTGCTTTATCATCAGTAAACCTCTACACACAGCTGTTTTATCATCACTAAACCTTTACACACAGCTGATTTATCATCACTAAACCTTTACACACAGCTGTTTTATCATCACTAAACCTTTACACACAGCTGCTTTATCATCAGTAAACCTCTACACACAGCTGTTTTATCATCACTAAATCTTTACACACAGCTGCTTTATCATCAGTAAATCTTTACACACAGCTACCTTAACATCTTTAAACGTTTACACACAGCTGCTTTCAAAAGTGTTAAAATTTGGCAGCCATGTAAGCCCATTAGTGGTTGGGACCTGCTTATGAAGATTAAAAATACAGCTATAAATCTTCTACTTTATAAATATGAGTTTGTATGACTCAGCTCAAGACATCACATCCTTCTGACCTTGAGGGGTCTGCCCCAAGCGCTTAGTATCACACCTATAGACAACACACACAGAGAGGCTTTGAATGTCTTTATCCTGACCCCTGATGGTGCAATTTGGAAATCGATCTGAAATCTCAACAGCTACCCCACACACACACACACACATACAATTGGTATTGATAGTTGTCATGATCCCTCTCTGGTTCTGATTTAATCAGGGATTCATCCAATAACCTGCAGTAAGGTGTGTGTGTGTGTGTGTGTGTGGGTGTGTGTGTGTGGACAGAGAGGGTTTGTGATGTGTATTCTGCCCCCAACACAGAAGCATGTACACACACACACACACACACACACAATGCTCACAGCACTACAGTGCCATCTAGTGGCCACCATAAATAAATGCATGCTTCGAAGCATGCTCACGTGTTTATAGAACATTACTTAAAATGTGATGTACGCTGTGTGTACACACCCATCCAACACTATATGGATAAATATATTGGGACATCTACAGAGAGCTTTTCCTACATCCCTTTCTAAATCTATAGGCCAGTGTTTTTTTACTTGTACATGGTTGGACACTTTGTGGCTGAATTGCTGTGGTTCTTAAATGTTTCCACTGTTCAATAAAATGAATCATTAATGGTGAAATATCTAGGGTGTAAATTTAAAACTACTTACAATGATGGGAGAGAGACAGAGAGAGAACAGAGAGTGTGTGTTTGTGTTTTTTTTAGAGAGAGAGTGTGTGTGTTGTGTGTACGTGTGTGAGAGAGTGAGAGAGAGAGTGTGAGTGTGTGTGAGAGAGAATGGTGTGAGTAAGAGGAGAATGGTTATCATGTATTTATTGCTGTATTTTTATACAGCGTTAAGTTTCTATTACTGCCTCCATCAGCAACCAACATACACACACACACACACACACACACACAAACGTACACACTTTCTCTCTCTCTTTCTCTCTTACACACACGTAGTGTACATTTCCAATTATAAAACACTGCTTTTTGCCCACAATACTGAACACAGTAAATTCATGTATGTATTCACTCCCCTTCCCCAGAACTAATAACACTATTTTAAATGTTTAACTGTACAATGTAAATTCACAAAGCAGTATAATGTGATATCATCAGAGAGCAGCAGTAACATGATCAAACCAGTTTAACTAGTTCTCTCTAACTGAATGAAATCAGTGTAACTGCATCAGAACACCGTAACTGCATCAAAACAGTGTAATTGGTGCACAGCAGTGTAACTACATCAAAATATCATACTGATCCCAAACAGTAGAACTACATCAAAATATTATTACTGCTTCAAAACAGTAACTGAATCATGTAGTGTAAGGGCATCAGAAGGGTAACATCATCATATAGTGTTATAGAAACACTGCATAATCCAGTGTAAGTGGCAATTCCAGTGTAACAGTGTTAGTGTTAGAGCAACACTACATCAAAACAGCATAAACAGTGCAATAGCAGCATCAGATCTTTAAAATAACACTGACCAGCTGCATATTTTACTATAGAAACTGTCATTAGTGCTGTTTAAAGGAGAACTCCGGTGTAAAATGGACTTTTGTGTAGAAAACAAGATACTTAAAAAGTACTTACTTTGATGAATAGCACACCTCCGTTCTCCCACAGCGTTCAGAGATCCAGAAATTTTAACAGTTTGTCCCAACGTCCTTTAGACTAGGTGACACAAGGCATAATTTCCTCCAATAAATCGCAATTTTTTCCACCGTTATCCAGCTCAAAGTAGCTCCAAACCTCCTTGCTAGAATCTGGAGAGCCCTGACATTTAAAACGAGGCATTAATCACTTAAAAAGTGCACAAGAACCTTTTTAAAAACACTGTTTACATCCTATAATGCTAGCTTCAGCTCTGAGCGCCGCCATTACTGAACTGAAAATATATATATATATATGCAGAGTCTATGTATATATATATGTCATTTTCAGTACAAAGATGGCGGTACTGGGAGCTGAAGCTAAAGTTATGGGATGTAAACAGTGTTTTTTAATAAGCTTCTTGTGCACTTTTTAAGTTATTAAATGTCAGGGCTCTCAAGATTCTAGCAAGGAGGTTTGGAGCTACTTTGAGCTGGATAACGGTGGAAAAGGCGGTTTATCAGGGTAAAGTATGCCTCGTGTCACCCAGTCTGAAGGATGAAGTCCTTTTTTTATCATGTTTTACTACAACAAAAGTCCATTTTACACCGGAGTTCTCCTTTAATTGAGAATCTGATGCTAGTAGTGCATTTTGTCTGTGTGTCAAAATATGATAATAAACATTTTATAAATATAACATTGATGAATGAATGAGTTTTAATGAATGAATAAGTAAAACCGGCCCAAACAAGAACAATGTGGCTGCAGGAACCTGCAGCTTACCTGAGCTCACCATGAACCAACCCTTTAAATCAGTGATTCTCAATCATTTTAGGAGAATAAGCTGGTCAGAGTTAATGGCATTGATGGAGCTAATTACAGAACACTTGATACTGTGAAAGGAGATTCACCTTTTAGCAAGACAAGGATCATAAAACATACAGCCAGAGCTACAGTATGATTCAGATCAGAGAATAGTCATGTGTTAGAATGGCCCAGGCAAAGTCCTGACCTAAATCACATTAGGCTTCTGTAGAAAGACATGAAAATAGCTGTTCACAGACGCTCTCCATTCAACCTGACTGAGCTTCACCTGTTTAGTAAAGAAGAATGGAGCAAAAATCTCAGTTTTCAGATGTGCAAAGCTGGTAAAGACAAACCCCAAAAGACCTGCAGTTACAGGTCTGCAGTGAAAGGTGGCTCTATTAAGTATTGATATGGGGAAATCATTTTCTTTCTGCTTCACAATTATGTGCTACTTTGTGAAAAACTCAGGTATCACCTTCAAATCATCCACAGGAACAAATGCAAGCAAACCAGGGGTGAACAATATGAACAAATATTGCAATGTTTAATAATGCTGTTAAATATCAAGATGTCAGTGTGAAACAATAATAAAATACCATAATTAATGCTATAAATTCCAATAGAAATTTAGCAAAATAACATTAATTTTGATGTTCATGACATTTAGAGAAAATTATGCACATTTTATAGATATATTTATCCAATATTTTATCTCCAATGAAACCAGGCAAATTCTTAAGACCTAGAGATTTGGACATCCCCTGGTTCCCACATGCATTTGCTTGTATAATCCTTTGTTTTAGATGCATTAAAACTATGTATTTGGTGGTGTGCTTCAAGTACCAGCAGTGGTACACATACCCCAGTTTAAGAACCACTGCTTTAAATTATTCTTTCTTAACCTTATAATAAGTGTCTAATAACTGTGAAGTTGCATGTTAACAATCCTTGTAATAACATTGTAACTAATACTGAAGTACAAGTACATTGTGTCAAACTGTATCAGCAACACAGAGGGTAAATGCATCAAACTGTGTATATGAATCATATAGTGTAACTGTGTCAAACTGTGTGAATGCATCTTATAGTGTAACTATTAAACTGTGTGAATGCATCTTATAATGTAACTGTGTCAAACTGTGTATCAGCAACACACAGTGTAACTGTGTCAAACTGTGTGAATGCATCTTACAGCATAACTGTATCAAACTGTGAAACAGCAACACAATGTAACTGTATCAATCTCTGTAAATGCATCAAACAATGTAACAGTAAAATATGGTACAACTACATCACAATGTGTAACAACAAACAGTATAACTGTATAAACTGTGTGAATGCATCTTACAGAGAAATTGTATCAAACAGTGTAACAGCAACACAGTGCAACTGTCTCAGACAGCGTAACAGTAAAATATGGTGTAACTGCATTACACAGTGTTTCAACATACAGTATAACTATCAAACTGTGGAAGCATCATACAGCGTAACTGTTTTTTAAAAAGTGTAACAACACTATACAGTGTAACTGTATCAAACAGTGTAACAGCAACAGTATACAGTATAACTATCAAACTGTGGATGCATCAAACAGTGTAACTGTATCAAACAATGTAACAACACTATACAGTGTAACTGTATCAAACTGTGTAAATGCATCATACAGTGTAACTGCATCAAACAGTATAACAGCAACACAGTGTAACTGCATCAAACAGTGTAACAGCAATATATACTGTAACTGTATCAAACTGTGTAACAGCGACATACAGTGTAACTGTATCAGACAGTGTAAATGCATGCAAACAGTGTAACAGCAATATACAGTGTAACTGCATCACACTGTGTGAGTGCATCTTACAGCATAACTATATCAAACTGTGTGAATGCATCTTATAGTGTAACTGTATCAAACAATGTAACAGCAATTTACACTGTAACTGTATCAAACTGTGTAACATCAACATACAGTGTAACTGTATCAGAATAACTGAATCATATAGTGTAACAACAACACAAGACGTAACTGTATCAAAGAGTTTGACAACATATTAGAGTATAACAGCAAAAAGGGCATCTGAGCAGTGTAACAGACACATACATGTTACAACAGCATTCAGAACAGTGTAACTGCATCACAGATGTGTAGCTACACACTTAATCAGTCCAACCTGTTTCATTCAACCACACCACACACACACCACACACACACCTATAAACACACAGTACAGTGTGTGAGTGTATGCCATTGTGTGTATATTTGTCTGACCAGGTTCAGCAGGCTCAATCTTCGTCACTCCCTCCTCTTCAACTTCATCTTCGGCCTTGTTGCCACCAGACAGCAGCCGGCGGAACGCACCCAGGTACCGCGTCATCCCGAGTGTGTGTGTGTGTGTGTGTGTGTGTGTGTGTATGTGTGTGTTTAATAGTCCTCAACTTGCCTGTAAGTTGTACTCAGTACTGGGCTGATCTGTATTACTGTATATAGACTGTGTCTAGTGTGTTTCTGCATCTGTGCGTGTGTGTTTGTGAGTGTGTGTGTGTGTGTGTGTGTGTGTGTGTGTGTGGCTGGTATATCCTTTACTGATCCATTCGGTCTGCGTTACTCTCAATGCAAAAACACCTGTCACCACATTAAGCTCAAGCGTCAAGCTGTGAGTGTGTGTGTGTGTGTGTGTGTGTGTGAGATAGAGAGAGAGAGAGCCAGAGAGATACTGTGTGTGTGAGAGAGAGAAAGTGTGTGTATGAGTTTGATTTTGTCTGAGCTCAAAGACCCCACCCCTAAAATTAAGCTTCTTTTTTGGAATTCTGTGTTCCACCTTAAATTCTACAACATTTAAGGTGTAATACAGAATTCCAATAAGAAACTGACTTTGACTTTGACTTTGGAGGGGTGGTCTGTGTGCCATTCCACTAAAGGGGTGGGGGGTATTTAGCAGGATTAAGTGGACACTCAAAACCACAAACACACACCCATACACACACATAAACACACACACACACACACACGCACAGCAGTTCTCCCACCCATGCTCTTTCTATGTAACTTTGGAGACGCTCAGTAATGTATAAGGAGTGTGGGAAGAGTCTGTACGGAGAAAGGTGATCCTTGTTGGGTGAGTGTGTGTGTGTATGTGAGTGTGTGTGTGAGAGTGTGTGTGTGTGGGTGTGAGAGTCGTGTCAAAGCATCTATTCCCAGTGTGGAAAGAGCGACACAGGAGAGAGAGAGAGCAGATATTAATAACACTGTTTACATGCGGAAAATGCTGCCCAAGCAGATTCAGCAAATTCTTTTGCACACACACTTGCGCACACACACACAACACAGGCGCAGCTCTCGTCTATGCTATCTGCTCAGTCTGGCTTTCAAAATGTGTGTGTATGTGTGTGTGTGGGACGTGATACTGGGTTGGTATGTGTGTGTGAAAGAAAGAGAGAGAATTGTAATAATCCAGTTATTGATAGTAGATTCTCGCTATAAGAAAGTGTAGTGCCCTTTTCTACCAGCAGATGTCTCTGTTCAGTCATATACAGTTGCACATCAAAAATACACAGGATTTTCCATGCAGTTGCTCTGTCTGCCACAAGAGGTCTCTGTTCAGTCAAATACTGGCCTGCATAGGAAATTTCAAGCTCCTCCCTCTCCTCTGTAACATCCCCCACCCCCTCTGAATCTCCCCCCACTCTCCTCAGATACCCCTCCTATTCATAAGATCTGCCCTCAGTTAAATTCCTCCTTCTCATTTACAAAACCCTATGTTTAAACTAATCACAGCCCTCCCTAAACCTCCTCCCTGACAAAGGCCCCTCTCTAAACCCCTCCTTTACAAAGACTCCTTCTCCTCTCTAAATCCGACCCTTTCAAAGTCTCCTCCTTCTCCTTTCTAAACCCTTTCCTTACAAAGACTCCTCCCTCTCCTCTCTAAACCCCTCCCTTACAAAGACTCCTCCCTCTCCTCTCTAAACCCCTCCTTTACAAAGACTCCTTCTCCTCTCTAAACCCCTCCCATACAAAGACTCCTCCCTCTCCTCTCCAAACCCCTCCGTTACAAAGGCTCCTCCTTCTCCTCTCTAAACCCTTCCCTTTTAAATTCTCCTCCTTCTCCTCTTTAAACTCTTTCCTTTTAAAGACTCCTCCCTATCCTCTATAAACCCCTTCCTTACAAAGACTCCTCCCTATCCTCTCTAAACCCTTCCCGTACAAAGACTCCTCCCTCTCCTCTCTAAACCCCTCCCTTGCAAAGACTCCTCCCTATGCTCTCTAAACCCTTCCCTTACAAAGACTCCTCCCTCTCCTCTCTAAACCCCTCCTTTACAAAGACTCCTTCTCCTCTCTAAACCCTTCCCTTACAAAGACTTCTCCCTATCCTCTCTAAACCCCTCCCTTACAAAGACTCCTCCCTCTCCTCTCTAAACCCCTCCCTTACAAAGACTCCTCCCTCTCCTCTCTAAACCCCTCCCTTACAAAGACTCCTCCGTATGCTCTCGAAGCCCCTCCCTTACAATGACTCCTCCCTATCCTCTCTAAACCCCTCCCTTACAAAGACTCCTCCGTATGCTCTCGAAACCCCTCCCTTACAATGACTCCTCCTATCCTCTCTAAACCCCTCCCTTACAAAGACTCCTTCTTCTGCTCTCTAAACCCCTCCCTTTTAAAGTCTCCTCCTTCTCCTCTTTAAACTCTTTCCTTTTAAAGTCTCCTCCCTCTCCTCTCTAAACCCCTCCCTTACAAAGGCTCCTCCCTCTCCTCTCTAAACCCCTCCCTTATAAAGACTCCTCCCTCTCCTCTCTAAACCCCTCCCTTTTAAAGTCTCCTCCTTCTCCTCTTTAAACTCTTTCCTTTTAAAGTCTCCTCCCTCTCCTCTCTAAACCCCTCCCTTACAAAGGCTCCTCCCTCTCCTCTCTAAACCCCTCCCTTATAAAGACTCCTCCCTCTCCTCTCTAAACCCCTCCCTTTTAAAGTCTCCTCCTTCTCCTCTTTAAACTCTTTCCTTTTAAAGTCTCCTCCCTCTCCTCTCTAAACCCCTCCCTTACAAAGGCTCCTCCCTCTCCTCTCTAAACCCCTCCCTTATAAAGTCTCCTCCCTCTCCTCTCTAAACCCCTCCCTTACAAAGGCTCCTCCCTCTCCTCTCTAAACCCCTCCCTTATAAAGACTCCTCCCTATCCTCTCTAAACCCCTCCCATACAAAGACTCCTCCCTCTCCTCTCTAAACCCCTCTCTTACAAAGACTCCTCCCTCTCCTCTCTAAACACCTCCCTTACAAAGGCTCTTCCTTCTCCTCACAACATCTGCATCTTAACCTCCCTCTCTGTTCTGAAGCCACTCCCCATACCCTGACTCCACCCTCTCCACGCTGAACCCACTCATGCTTGCGAGGAGACAGTGAGAGAGAATCAGCTGTTCCATTTTCACAGTGCGTAAATAATTCATCTTTTTCTTACTAACAGCAGTACTCACACACACGCTTGACACAAAACGGCAGGTGAAATAGGGCAGGTCAGATTTGAGATTTCAGGTTTATGTATGTAGTTCCCATTGATGGTCCAGTGCTCCAACCACTGCACTAAAGCTAGTAACATCATTCAGAAAATTAAGAATTAAACACACTCAATGCAATCAACATATTAACACAAACAACTGTCTCAATCAGCTTTACCTTTTATTTGTTAAACAGATATACTTTTGCGTAGTGAAATTATGTTGCAGCTATAATAAATGTAGCGTTAATTTCACATACTAAAACTTCAATAAACAACTGAATCACATGCCTGAATAATAAAGAAAAAATGTGCAATATGTTGTATGCAGCATCAAAATAAAAAGGCTCTTAGTCTCTGGATGAAAAATAGTTAAGATTATATTAACACTGCTGTCTTCAGTAAATGATTATTGTAATTTATAAGTAACTTTTATTGTAGCATCTGAGTGTAATGTGAGACTTTATTGAGATATGTACTAAACCTCAAGAGGAGAAGTCTGAGATTATTAAGCAGTAGCTGATTTATGATAAAGGGACTATCTTACACTCTGTGCAAGTTGTGTCACGACGCTCATTGCTATCTTATCCCCAGCCAACATTCTCTTTTAATGCTTTTCACCTTTAATTTTTAAAATAGCGATATTGTGTGTGTGATGTATATCTACGCTGATGGGCGTGGTGGTCTAGAAATGCGGTGTATTCAGGTACATTTCTGGCATATTGCTATCTTGGCATCGGAAAAACAAGTGCTGTACTATCTAAATATAACCTAAACAGACATTAAGAGTCAGACGTTCATTGTTATCTCGGCAACACAGGCATGCCACACAAGCTCAACGCACATAGACCCTCGCTTATTACTCACACATGGACATGCAGCAGTGCACAAACCCAACTTTTACACCAACAATAAACAGAATACTAAATAAAATAACATTGCATTTCATTTCCTCACAGAAGCACTGTGCAAGGTTGACGGCTCACCTAAATATTGCTAAAATAGGGCCCAGATTTTCTCAATGTTGTCTAGGAAAAACTACAGAGATATATTTTAACTTTTGAGTGAGGAAAACAGTGTGGTTTTGAAAGTCACTGGTAAGTCATGGTTTATTTCTTAGACGTTTTTAGGTGACTTTTTGGGGTAATGGTATAATTTTAAAGGTTAGGATTGGTGTGATTTTGATTAATAGTGTAGTTTTGATTGATTGGTGTGATCTTAAGATTTGGTGTAGTTTTGATTGATTGGTGTGATCTTGATTAATAGTTTAGTTTTGATTGATTGGTGTGATCGTGAGATTTGATTTAGTTTTGATTGATTGGTGTGATCTTGAGTCATGGTGTAGTTTTGATTGATTAGTGTAATCTTGAGTCATGGTGTAGTTTTGATTGATTGGTGTGATACTGAGTCATGGTGTAGTTTTGATTGATTGGTGTAATCTTGAGTCATGGTGTAGTTTTGATTGATTGGTGTGATACTGAGTCATGGTGTAGTTTTGATTGATTGGTGTGATACTGAGTCATGGTGTAGTTTTGACTGATTGGTGTGATACTGAGTCATGGTGTACTTTTGATTGATTGGTGTGATGTTGAGTCATGGTGTAGTTTTGTGGCAATAGAAATATGCTGGATGCTGGATGTGTGTTTCCATGTGCGCACAAGCAAGATGGATAAACATCACAATGCTGAGGTCAGCAGAAGAACACACACACACAGTCGAAGGGGGGAGGATAGAGAGTAATAGCAGTTAGAGTAATGAAAGCTGACTGTGTGAGTCTCAGTATTGAGTTAGAGCTGTATTAGTGCTCACAAATCCTCTCTGTTTGACTTTGATGACCTTATTGAAAGACAGTGACAGTGGGTATTCTAGGTGTTGTCTCTACAAAGCTCTGATTACAGTCGCTTAATTTGCCTTAAAGAAAAATAAAAAAACATTATGGTGTAGAGATATGTAACATACTGTAACTTGTACTGTAGGCCACACATGATCACAGCATGTGTATGAAAGTTATTTATATATGTGTGATAGGAGGGTTTCATTACAGTCTCAGTGTTCTCTGTGTATTGAGGTGTCTGATTGCCTGGTGGAAAAAGCTGTTTCAGAGTCTGGTAGCGGAGCTCTGTTATCTTCTATATGGTGGGAGAAAAGATATAAAGCATTTCTGCTGTGGGTGCATTTGCACAATTGTGTCAGCAACGGGTGCAACTTCACATTGTTGAAAGCTTTCATAAGAAGGGGTGTCCACAAACAGTTGAGCATATAGTGTAGCATGACCTTGAATAAATTGGCGAAACCCATGCAGGCAGCCGGGCACCTGTCTGCACCATGAGATGGTCATGGATTAGAATTCTAAACACTTCAGGAAGAAGGTTGCTGTTAATAAAACACTGCCTGCTCTCAGGGCTGAGAAGAACACAGCACTGCAGTGCGCTGGGTGATTTTTCACTGCTCTGCACTGCAGTAAAGTCAGGCAGAGGAAGTGGATGGACGCTGCTGGACTGAAGGATCATGCTGACCGTTCTTTATCACCCCACAGCATCCCCCGGCAGCCTCTCTGCTCTGGTGCTCGGCTAAACGCTTAGGTCAAACGCTACAGCTCAATTCCAGAACATCAGCCGAGAGCCATTATCAGATTTAATCTGTGCTGAAATCAACAGGAACTCAGTAAGCACCACTGGAAGCCATCTGGAAGTAGGAAATGCTACATGATAACAATGCTTACAGTTAGCCCGATCTTGCTAAGACAATCAGAATGCTAACTAGACCCTGTTTTTATTGTTTTAAACCAATTGTCTTCCTAATTTAGAAGACCAATCAGCCAACCCACTCACTATGGCTCCCTCTATTACTAGCAATGCCCCAAACACTACACTGTGAACCCACAATTTATCTGAACTCAAGTAAATTAAGCCTGTTTTATGTAAAAATTGGATATTTCCAAACATTACTCAACTATTTTAAGTTAAATTAACATTTATGGCCACATATACATTCAAACAGAGATAAATACTAAGCTTAGTCTGTTGCCATTGGCAGCTGTTTTTTCATTGGCTTCTGGCACAATCTGTTTGCATACTGGATGTGTCCCCCATTTTCTGACAGACACTCACCATCAGTGTGAAGTCATTCCCCCCTGGGCTATCTTAGTTAAACTTGTAGCTCATATAACATAAGTTTATGTATATATGACATATAACAAGCATCAATTTCTGAGCTGCAGTAACTCAGCATTGGCTGTGCTCTCAGTACTGTTCACTCTCTACTTTTCTATGAGTATTTAAAAATAGAATTACTTGAATGAAATGAAAGACTGAAAGACTAAATACAAATCTACAAAATGTATTTACCTGACCATCATATTTAAAGTAGAACTATTATGCCAATAAATTGATATAACAAAAAACATTTTGTAAGTAGTCGGTTACAATAAAAAAGTTTCGAGTTTACTGAACATAATGGGATATAGAGGGTAGGAGGGTGAAGACTGGCACATGTCTCCTCTGATACACATGAAGCCAGAGAATGACTGATGTATCATTATCATTTAGCCAGCATGCTCGGAGAAAAGCTCTGAAACATCAGCTGAAACAACAGACATCTGTGCTGGAGAAAGCGCCATCTATCCAACCAGACTCCAGCAATCCTCAAAGCCCCTCAGAGCTCCTAAATACACTCTGTTTGCTTCCATTAGCAATTAGCCCCATGTTAGACACCATCTTACTGAATACTGAAAATATACTAGTGCTTTTAATTGGGCCAGAAGAGGATTGTGAACATCAGACCATCAAAAAGATCTACTCTCATGAGTATCTCATTATCACTAAGGGTGATATGGTTTAATATCTGAGCCCTTCCAATAGATAATTCTGTAGGAAATTAGTTATTTTTGTGACTTCCGTATGCAATTTTATGAACTAAGGAATGTAGGTCTATATAAAGCACATTTTAGTCATTAATGTAAAATAAAAAACACTGGATACATTTTAATATACAAGTATTTGTTGGAAGGGCTTATATTATAAGTTAGTTTAACTAAGTTCATAAAAATTCATGGTTAACTACTCCACTTTACTCCAATATAGTTAGGTCACCATATGTCCTCTTGTTAGCCAACCAAAGACAAAAAGGACCAATAGTCAAAGCCAGTCATGCTATTGAGTTGTGTCAGTGCCCTTGGCAAATGTCATTTACGCTTCTGTGATGATAGCATTGACGCATAAAAGTACATTGCTCTCTTAGATCAACAGATGCTGCTTTCAGGATAACATCTCTTCAGGAGAGGTGTATGCATTATTCAACAAGACAATGTAAAACCAAATGCTGCACACAATACAAAGAAATTTCTATGGTAGAAGTCTGCAGTCCAATAGAGGATGTGTGGAAATTTAAAGAGGAAAAAGTGATGACGACACCATTTTAAGATGTGTGTGCAATTAGAAAGTGACAAAATAACACCTAAAACACATCACACTTAGAATTCTCTGTGTCAAAAACTTATTTTAAGTGTTGTAACAAGGAATGGCAACATCACAAAATGCTAAAAGCTTTACTGCCTGAACACTTTGGTCTTGAACCAGCTTGGTCATACTAAAGTCAAGTCAAGAGGCATTTATTGTCATTCCTTTCAAGTGCAAGTACATAGTGGAAAGAAATGCTTCAGGACCACAGTGCAACACGGAACCAACAGTACAATATATAGAGTGCAAACACAAACATGTAAAGCTAATCTACAACAATACAACCATAAATACAAAACATATGATGGACATTAGATACAGTAAACATAAAGGACAGTGTGGTGCTGACACAGCACTCTTTATTGAAAGTGTGTGGTGAACATAAGGTGCAGAGTATTCTCTTTTAAAGTAATATATTAAACAAGTTAGGATAGGTCTATGTTCTATACAAAACATGTTCATTACGTTCTTTGTACAAAATCAAAGGGATCTCACCAGCTCTATTCTTACCAAATTCAGTCCCTTTCAGAATGAGCCATTTAAGTGCTTTGTCACTTTTATGCAAATAAGCTGTTGTTGTCTATGCCTCATGAATACGCTGAGCATAACTACGTCAGTGTTAACTTGTGCTAAACGGAAAAACATCTTAACTACTAATTAGAACAAATATTCACATCTCCCTTATCTGCTGACCTGCCATAAACCCACCCTGACTTGCCACAGATCCTTCCCTCAGACGAAGTCTGCTGGTTAATCCTGCTGAATACTGTTCAAGGTTCTAAACCAGCAGAGCAAAATGGCATTTCCATAACTGACCATTAATTGAGGTAGGACACTGGGGACTTCTTTGGCACACATTTAATGGATTTGGTCTCAATGCACATTGGGATAACTATGGTTCAAGAACATGTGCCAGCTGCTCTACAAATTCTCTAAGCATTCTGCTGTCAGATCCTGGGGATTTTGACAGGTTGACTTAGTGTCGTCCACACATTAGCTCTTCACAGCTGTGTCATTAGGAGAAGGTGTGGTCTTCCGTTTTGCTATTGTACAGTTCTAGTTGGTGATGGCCTGAATGCCCTTTCACAAGAGCCGCATGTCAGCACTGTCCTGAAAGTGATGGAAGTGAGTCATGGATTTCCTTTGCTTATGCAAGCTTTGCCTTTCTAATGGCCTGGAAAAGCTTGACTCCAGCTGTTCTGGGGCCTGTACTGTTCCCTGATTTGAAGGCCTTTTCATGGGTTCTCAGTAGAATCTCTGCAGTCATCCATGGCTTATGGGTTGGGGTGTGTTCTTGATGGATTGGGAGAAAGAAACATTAAAGTACTTACTGATGTAGCCAGTCATTATTTCTTCGACAGAAATATTACAGATTTATACTAACTAATTGTTATTATATAACTGATTTATACTGGTTTGGACATGTATATAATACTACAGACCCAGGCTTGAGTAGAGTAGAAGTCATAGTGTTCTTTACGCTTCACACTTAAGTGGAGGTACTGAAGTACTCAACATTTTTGTACTTAAGTATTGTGAGTAGTTTAAACTCATCAAAAATATGTAGTGAAGTAAAAGTAGAGATAGGAGAAAAAATTATACTCGGATGCAGCATTTTAGTACTTAAGTACAGTAGTACAGTAAAAATAATACTCCAGTAGATACAGATACAGTATTTTAGTACTTAAGAACAGTAGTGGAGTAAAAATAACATTCCAGTAGATACAGATACAATATTTTAGTACTTAAGTACAGTAGTGGAGTAAACATAATACTCCAGTATAGTACAGAGACAACCTTTTAGTACTTAAGTACAGTAGTGAAGTAAAAACAATACTCCAGTAGATACAGATACAGCATTTTAGAACTTAAGTACATTAGTTAAGTAAAAATAATACTCCAGTAGAGTACAGATACAGCATTTTAACTACTTAAAGTTACAGTCATACTGGTCATTTAGGTGATTAGCTTGGTCATACTGGTTATTTTGGTTCATAAGCTTGGTCATATTGGTCATTTTGGTCCACAAGCTTGGTCCTACTGGTCATTTTGGCGATTAGCTTCTGTTCTGTGGTACTGATCAAACATGCAGTGCCTTTTTGCTCTAAAAAGGACAAATGCTGCTGAAATTCTCTCTCTCACACACACACAAATACACACACTGTACTATAGACAACACGTCTTTAGCAGGATTTCCTTTTCCTGGTGTGGTGTATGTGTGTATATGTGTATTCCAGTGGTGTGTGTGTGTTTGTGTTAGTGTGTGTTACAGTCTGGCAGGGTGGGTTCTGTATGAAGCAGCTGTTTATTCCACATTACAGTCTGTTGTTTCCCACAGAATCAATAAATCATTACCTGCAGATCTCAGCACGTCCAGACTCACAACTACAGTATCACTACCAGCCCTGACAGAAACACACCATTTATCCACTTCCTGTAAGTGTGTGTGTGTGTGTGTGTGTGTGTGTGTGTGTGAAAGAGAGAAAGAGCGAGAGAGAGAGAGAGAGAGAGAGAGAGAGAGAGAAAGTGTGTACGGCACTGTTTGGGTGAGATGTCCAGCCCTCTGAAACTTGGAGCCAGAATCAATAACTCCTATCAGCAGCACTAAACTGCCCATACAACTGAGGTTTCATGTTTACACACATGCATATACACACATTCACACAGCATGTGTATTCTATCCATCTGAAGCTGTGCTGTGCGCATATAGCTCTGATTACGTATGTGGCATGTATGTTTGCAAAGAGTGGACCAGAACATAGCTACTGCCCCTATTCAAACTGAAAATAATGTATCATATTGAGTTTCAAAGTTCAGATTTGGCTTTCTTCATTTAGACCATCTCCCATTTCTAAATTCAAACTAGTTTCTTATTTCTCTCTAATTTATTCTTCTTCTGGCTTTATGGGAAAAGGGTGGGGCCAGTTCCAGAATGTAACAGAATATTTTAGCTCTGTAACTGTGTGCAACAGCAAGATTTAGGTCTGTATTTATTAGTCTTAGCTCTAAATAGCCAGTTCTAACTCTGTAACAGTGAATTAGGTTCAGACCTAGTGTAGCAGCCAGGTCCAGCTTGATAACAGTAAGACTGTAACAGGCTCAGCTCTGTCAGTCAGTTTCACCTCTGTAACAGTGTAACAGGTTTAACACAGTAACAGTATGCAACAGTCAAATTCAGATCTGTTCCAGTGTAGCAGCCAGGTCCAGCTTGGTAACAGTAAGACTGTAACAGGCTCAACTCTGTCAGTCAGTTCCACATCTGTAACAGTGTAACAGGTTTAGATCTGTAACAGTGTAACAGTAAGGTACAGCTTTGTAACAGTAAAAATCAGATCTGTTAGAGTGTAACAGTCTCAGCTCTGTCAGTTAGCTCCAACTCTATAACAATGTAACAGGTCTAGATCTGTACCAGTGTAGCAGCCAGGTCCAGCTTGGTAACAGTGTAACAGTAAGGCACAGTAACAGTGTGTAACAGTCAAATTCAGATCTATAAGAGTGTAAATACCTCAGCTCGCTGCCAGTCAGTTACAACCTGGTAACAGTAAGGTTCAGCTGTGTAATAGTGTGTAACTGTCAAATTCAGATCTGTAACAATGTAACAGGCTTAGCTCTGTAAGAATGTAACAGCCAGGTTCATAAATGTAACAGTCCAATCAAGCTTGATCAGTTTAACAATCAGGTTCAGATAGGTAACCACGTAAGAGGATATATCAGATCTGTAACAGGTTCAGATCTCTAATAGTGTAATAGTCTAGTTACATTCTGTAACAATGTAACAGTCTGGTCCATCTTGGTAACAGTGAAATGGTCTGCTTCAGATTTCTAACAGTAGTATGTTTTACGTTTGTAAGTGTGCAGAAATCAAATTTGATTATGTAACACTGTAACAGCCAGAAACAGCATTGTAACAGTGCAACAATCTGCTTTGGATCTGTATCACTGAAGGAGTGAGTGAAGGCCAGATCTGTTCAGATCTGTAACCATTAGGATCAGTTATGTAACAGTGTAACAGTCAGGTTTAGATCTGCAAGTTCAGATCAATAGTCAGGCTTAGCTTTATAACTGATATTAAGCACTGATACAGAGTAACATTCCAGTTCAGCTTTGTAACACTAACACATACCAATAACAATAACACCATAAGGTTCAGATGTATAAAAGTGTCACAGTCAGGTTGAGCCCTGTAACAGTGTAACACAGACAGATTCATCAATGTAGTACAGTAAACGTAAAGTGCAAATCTGTAATATCCTAATGGTTATGTCCAGATTGGTTACAGTAGTAACGGGTTCAGTTCTGTAACAGTGTACCAGGTTTAGCTGTGTCACAGTGTAAAAGTCAGGTTCAGGTCAGTTTCAGTGCAACACTTTAATGGTTAATGACATTACCAACCAGCCATACAGAGATTCTTATAAGGCATCGTTTGCTCAGTCTTGTAGAGCAGTAGAGCATGGAGCTTCTCTCTGCTGTGACTGAAACATGAACCCGACTGTAACTGTCAGATTCTAAACTTATTCAAGCCTGAACAGCACACCAAGCTGAAACTCACAGCATTACAGCGTTGTTCATTCACATCATCCACATATATCCAGTGTGTTGCATGTAATACGCACTTGTTATGTCATGTACTGGAACCATTTTAAAGGTCCTATATAGAACAAGCTCACCATCCTCAAGAGCCCTTTAAATATTATCAAATGGTTCCTGGCATTGTGTTGACATTGTTCTACATGGTTCTATAACCCCTGGAGAATCACTTCTTACAGGGGACATATTATGCAAAATGCCCAAAAAAATCCATCCATCCGTGTACTGTGAATCAACTGATAATCAACAGAGTCCAATGTCAGGAACATATGCTCATATAAGCCGCTTGGATGCTCCCTTATTGTGATGTCACAATAAGAAAACCTGCATAGAACCACCCTGGCACCACCCCTCACCTGTCAACCCCCACCAGAGCCTCACCCACTTTCAGACGTTTCGGTACACAGCAGGATTAGCCAGCAGACTTCATCTGAGGAAGGGATTTGTACCAAATGTTGGTGGCAGGTCAGCAGATGAGGAAGATGTCAAATAAAGAGTTTTGTGCTTCTATCTTGATTTGCCATTTAGCTCAAGCTAAAGCATAATCATAGCATGGCCAGCAATAGCTTTTTTGCATAAAAGTGACAAAGCCCTTAAATGGCTCATTCTGAAAGGAGCTGAAACTGGTGAAAATGTCTTTATCTGAGAATAATTTTGTGTAAAGAACTTAAACATGAACATGCTTTATATAGCCCATAGACCTATTCTAGCTTGTGTAAATATAGGTATAATATGTGCCCTTTAAGACTTTAAAACACTTTAACTTTAACAGATTTTAAGACATGCTAAAAACATGCAAGAAAGAACTGTTGAAAATTACATTGCACCTTCTGCCAACCCTCTGAATATCCTTGCTATACATCCAGAAACCAGATTAGAATATGATTCATTCAGGACAGTCTAAATGTCCTTTACACCTGTTCACTTCTTACATGGTTTTGAACCCTTTTTAAGGATAATAAACAAGTTTCACATTGCACCTTTTAGCAGCAAAAAAATTAGCAAAATGACACACTTTGGCGTAACTACAAACCAAATCTAAATCCAATTTGTTCTGGTCAGTCTGAACAAAAACAATTCTAATTCACTTCCATTTACATTACCATTTACATTCTTTTGTGCTTTTAAACATGTTTATTATGCTATATGATCACATGTCTGCTGCAGTGTGTGTTAGTGCATGTGTGTGTGAGTGCATGTGTGTGTGAGTGCATGTGTGTGTTTGTGTGTGAGAGGTAGGTTTAACTGAGTAACTGAGGTTTAACTGACCCCTCACCTGCACAAATATATAGGCATGTCAGGTGTGTGTGGTTGTGTGTGTGTGTGTGAATGGGAGTCAAGCGAGGCCTAATATGATACACACATCTGGGAACAAACACACACACACAACCCCACCCAACATATACACATACGCGCGCGCGCACACACACACACACACACACATATCAAGGACTCAGTGAACACTTGGGTGCAGTAAAGTCAGGGAGAGTACATGTCCTGCATGCTGATCATCACCGACCACGCCATTAAGGCACATAACACACACACACACACATACACCAGATCAACGCACTTATCCATCTATCTGATGACACTGGGAACACACGTCTGTTTCCTTTCCCAGCACCTTAAACATCTCTATCTCTCTATCTGTGCGTCTCCTAGCTCCAGCTGGAATGATCAGTTCCACCTTAAACGGTGCAGCACTTGCATTCAAGCGCCTGCAACACTTAAGGTGGAACGGAAAATTCCAACAATATGCACAGGAACAGGAGGACCACAAGAGCAACTTCAGCTCCCGTCGCACATCTGCAGTGAGCGTGTGTGTGCGAGCCAATACGTGTGTGTGTGCTCGCGCAAGGGCGCGCGCAGGCCACATGCTTGCTTGTATGTTGTGATTAACATGTGTCTGTCTGTCTGTGTTGCTTTATGTTGTTGTTATTGTGTGTTTTTCTTGCATCAGAGAATGCCCAAAACGACGGAGTACCGCAGTCTAACACACACACGCACACACACACATACACACACACATATATCCCCATCATCATCCCCATCACCACACACAGCATCACTCACCAGCTCCTTTGTCCTTGGTTTCCATCTCCCCGCTGGTCCTGCAGTAGAGTGATGATGATGATGGTGGTGGTGAAGGTGGTGAAGAAGGTGAAGGTGATGGAGAAGTCGCTTCGTTGTTCCTCGGGCGGGCGCGGCTCTCGCGCCTGTCTGAAAGGCTAACTGCGCGCACTTGTGTGTGTATGTGTGTATATAAGAGTGTGTGTTTATATGAGTGTGTGTGTCTGTATAAATAACTATTATCGATCTATCTGTGTGTGTTGGTAAGAGTGTGTGAGTATAAGTGTGTGTGTGTAAGTGTGTGTGTGTATGTGTGTGTATATCTGTCTGTGAGGGCGCGGAGCCTTTTATCCCGGGCTGATGGAGGCTCGCGCGCCGTTTACCTGCTGCTGCTGCTGCTGTCCGCGCGCCGGGGGCGGAGCTTCTGGCGCTGCTGCTGTCACTTACACGGCAGCGCCCCGTGACGTCAGGGGGATGCAAGGTGCCACGGAATAAAAGTGGTGAGGAGGGGAGGGGTGGGGATGCTGAGCATGAACCTGCAGATCCATCACTCTCTCTCTCTCTCTCTCTCTCTCTCTCTCTCTCTCTCTCTCTCTCTCTCTCTGTTTCTCTCTCTCTCTCTCTCTTGTTATTAAAATGTGTGTTTACCTGATATGCTGGAGTACGCTGGGCATACACTATTTTGACAAAAAGTATTCAATCTCCTGCCTTCGCATGCATATCAAGTGGCATTCCATTCCTAATTCTTTAAAAGGGTTTAATATGAGGTCGGCCCACCCTCCTCAGCTATAGCACATTCATCTCTTCTCAGGAGGTTTTCCACAAGGTTTAGGAGTGTGTTTATGGGAATCTTTGACCATCATTCTTCCAGAATCTAATTTATCAGGTCAGACAATAATGCTAATGCTGATCCCAAAAGATGTTCTATCAGGTTGAGGTGTAGGCCAGTCAAGTTGTTCCACACCAAACTCGCTCATCCATGTCTTTAATGACCTTGCTTTATCTGCACTTATGTTGGAACAGGAAGGAACCTTCCCCAAACTTTTCCCACAAATTATGGACAGTTCGGTTGAATCGTGCTGGAGCTGCATTGCACTGCGTTTAAACAATCCAAGCATGCTTTAATCATTACTGACTGCTCAACGGGCTTTCCAATGTTATTCTGAATTAAACCCCCCCGCCATTAAAAGCACCATCTCTTGGGAGAACGTCTTACTTGATAAAAGAGGAGATAATCCACTTTAACGTATTTAAATATATGCCAAAGGTCTCAGTTACATACATAGCGACATAGCAAATTTGGCACAACAACGCCATGTTTGTTTTCAGGAATGTTGCATCGCTAACATCTGGTTTGCGCTCACAGTGCATGTGTACTGTGCCCAAGCGGTCCAGGGCACGCTTCTGCTTTACACCACTACATCCAACGTTTTGCATTGTCCTTTTTGCGGTAAAGCTTGTATGGATCTTCTCTGCCATGGAAACTCCATTCCATGAAGTTCTCTACACTCAACTGTTGTTGATCTAATCTGAATCTACATGAAGCTTGGAGGTCTGTAGTGATGGTCTCTGTATAAAGTTGGTTCCTCTGTGCACTATGCTCCTCAGCATCCGCTGACCCCGCTCTGTTATTTTACACTGACAGTTGGCTGTGGAATTTTTTAGTTGTGAGAAAATTTAAATTTAATTTAAATTGAAAGCAAAACTAATTATCAGCAACATCTATCTATATTTATATAGTAGTAACGGTAACATTAATTAACCAAGTGTGACCAAATCTGTCAGGAAACCACTGTAACAGAACTACTTCCAGTTACTGTAGAGCAGATATGAGGAAGCTGTGTGTGTGTGTGTATAAGAGTTTGGGGGTCGCAGGTGTGTGGCTTGATGCTGAGACAGCAAGACACAAAAATAACTCGAGGTGGGAACACACACACACACACACACACACACAGAGGACAGTTCTGTATTATGTCTACATTTAGCTGATTAAGCTAAGAAAGCTCAGCAGTAAGAAACAGAAATACCTGCAGTTTATAATCAGTCAGCAAGATACCATAATAAAACGCACACACACACACACACACACACACACACACACAATCCCTTCTGGTTCTCAGCACTTCTTTAGTTTAAAAACACACCAGTCAGGTAGAGTTACATAGGCAGAACGTCCAGCGCTAATTCGCTGAGGTGCTAATGTTAAATCGTTGAATGTGCTGTTTCTGGCCTTTAGCTGAGTTTACCACAATAGACCTGTCCACTCAGGTGAACCGCGGTCAAGGAGTGTTTAATTACAGCTACAGTGGTGGTGGGCTGGAGCTCAGTGTGTGTTACTGTGGTAAGGATTTTCTCCAGTGGAGAATCATGACTAATAAAGTTTAAAACTGTTAAAATACACACTACCTGTCTAAAGTTACAACAACCCCATTTTAATTTTTAGACCTGAGTTATATTCCAGTGATGGAAAAATATAAAAATGCTGTTTTCTGCCTGTAAGGCACATAAAATAAGAATCTAATACTCTAACATAAAATCCAGTTAAATCAAATTAACTAAAATATTAAATTGTTTTTGTCCATTGTATTGGAAGCCTGTGTTTAATGTTTTTATTTTATATTTGTTATTTTATTTTACTTTTTATGTCTCAAACCATTCCTACACAGTAAAATAAATATGCTTAAAGTGTCTAAATCACATAAAAATGGCAAAAATTAGCACTTATAACTTTGCCTCATTGGCTTTAGAGTGCTGCCACTAATGCCTGAGCGGTCGTTTTTTTCCAGTGAAGTGGAAGCTAACAGATCATTCCACAGAGTTTTACTTTAGGACCAATGAAACTGATGTTAATAATTATAAAACTGTAGTTCTGAGAGTGTATCTTACAAACAGGTTCTAACGGGTAAAGCACTAAAGGTAAAGCATGGGTAAAACATTAATGTAATATTAGGAAAATTACAGGTACAGGACAGTTCATAGATTTCAGTTTTTTATATTTTAATGCAAGTTAAAAAACAATTATGAGCTCATCTTGTTAGTGATCCACCCTAAAATGCTTCAAGTACCACCAGTGGTATCCCTATCACAATTTTGCAGGGTTGACAAACTAAATACCAGCTTCAATACTCAAACCCAACAGTTGTTAGATGCTAAACAGAATCTGGACTCGTCGCTAAAGACTATATGGTTGCAGTCTCTAGCAGTCCAGGTTTTTTTTTTCAAGTCACCACTACATACATTATAGTGACTGGATGTCAATGGCATATTTCCGTATTTCTTGCACTATAAGGTGCACTTAAAATCTTTTAACTTTCCAAAAAATCAACAGTGCACCTTATAATCTGGCTTATAATTGGTTATGTATGAATCCTACCAGTCAGGTATTAAGGAGTTTGTCAGTCAAAAAACTCACCCTTAGACAATATATTGGAAATCTAAGCTTATGCTACATAAACAGAAGTGCTTTACTAACCCAAAAAATCAGCTTTCTAGAGAGAAATCTCTCTCACTTGTTTTTTTTTTTTAATTACAGTTTTGTTTACTTAGGTGCTTCTCCCAGCTCTCCCATTAGAAGGGAAACATGGTAACATCCTTGCTCACTTTGATGTATGCATCCTTACTAGTGTCACTTAATGCACATTATAATCCAGTGTGCCATATGCATAAAAATAGACCAGAAAATAGACGTTCAATGATAGTGTGCCTTATAATCTGGTATAATATAGTCTGGAAAAGATCCAGGCAGAGACAAGGACATGTTATAAAGATAACACCTGTGTCTGGATGGTGTACAGGGAAACTGTGGGAGTTGCCCATACTTGTTGGCGAATCAAACGATCTTCTCTACTGGTGGTCTTTCTGGGCCATCCGGAGCCTGTTCATCACGTGTGCATTCCCTCACCTAACCACGGCTCCCAACAACTCCTAACAGCTTGGGTAGAATGGCCTAGATGGTGAGCAATTCGTCAAAACGACCCTCCTGCTTCCCTCTTCTATATGGGTGTGTTATTTTTGTCAATGAATGTATAATATGTACAAAAATAGCTGTTCCATTTCAGCACACTTTTAAGTACATTGATCATTAGTGTGGCTATAAGTACACTGTAGCCTATAAAAGTTTAGCATATTTGAGTCAAGTTTATTAAGGAAGATGGTTTCTGTACCAAACTCTTCAGTTTCTCTAGACTGAACAAACAGTGTTACTGCAGTATAGAATAAAGTAACAGTCTGTTCCAACATTAAACTATCTGACCTATTTTAATGAACTGATTTATTGTGTATATCTCCCATAATTAAAGCAGCAGTCCTTAAGTTTATTATTAGTGTGAGAGTGTGAGTATTACTTGAGTGTGAAGGAACAAACTTTTATAAAAGATGGAACCTAATTCTGGCTATTTTGCGAACAGCTTTTGCTGGTTACCTAAGCAATTATGCTGCTGCTAATTCTGCTGATACAAGAGCTACTGCAGACATGAAGATATCAGAACTGCAAACTCTGTCTTCTTGGTCATGGATCATTAAACCACACCAGGATCAAGGTAACCTCAAATTGCTAAAAAAAAGAAAGAAAATAAAAGATTTTAAAAACACAGTAATACTTAAAGGACTCGAATGCAACTTTTTCCCAAACTGCAGTCCCATATATAAGTACTGCATCAGTTGACAGGCCAGTACAACACAAAGCTTAGAACTGACTCCCCAGCAGCCACTCACCCAATAAGGAAAATGCCCCAATTCTACCTTACTGACCCTTTAAATACAGGAAGTCCTGTCCCAGCCTAAACCACATCCCAGATCAGGTGAGTTACAATGTCCTAAATAAATAAGTTCAAGTGTTAACATTTCCACAATCGTGAAAATAAAACGACCTTTAAACAAAAGTGCTATCTAACTTAAGTCTTTTTCTATACAGGTTCTTACGGTGGCCGAGAAAGCCCAGCGCAGTGCAAATTGAAAAGCGCTGCAAAAGCACAAAACACATCCATCAAAATTACAACACAGGTGCAGCAAATAGAAAAACGCGCTGCAAAAAGAAAAACGCGCTGCAAATAGAACCACAACACAACGGAAGTGAGTCACAACACAACGGAATTTTCCCGGGGGACCTTAAAAGATGCTTTACCAGCTGTATACAAAGGACAATAAGTGGCAAACAAGCTTCTGAAAAGTAAGTTATGTTTATTACCTGTGATTACCACGGTTGTGTGCATATTATTAAAAGTTCTGCTTCACAAAACGCCTTGTTTGCCACTTATTGTCCTTTGTACACATAGTGAAGTCCGAGACGTTACTGAAGACGCAGCTTAGCTGGTACAGTATCTTTTAAGGTCCCCCGGGAAAATTCCATTGTGTTGTGACTCACTTCCGTTGTGTTGTGGTTCTATTTGCAGCGCGTTTTTCTATTTGCAGCACGTTTTTCTATTTGCAGCGCGTTAGTCTATTTGCTGCGCCTGTGTTGTAATTTTGATGGATGTGTTTTGTGCTTTTGCAGCGCTTTTCAATTTGCACTGCGTTGGGCTTTCTCGGCCACCGTAGGTTCTTCACTCCAGCTCCCCCTTTCTGGCCAGTACAAGAGGAGGAATATTTATGGTTTTATTACAATAAAAGAACACTTTTATTGTGGTCATTTTTTCGCATCTGCTGTGCCCTCTCAGGTTCAACTGTAATATAAGTGTAGATGATGTGTCTGTGTACCAAATTATGCAAATCACTTGATCAATAATACCGCCCCTCTTGCTGATGTCCAACCATCTGAGTCTCACCACTATCAGAGGCACGCTGACCTACACAAGTAGGTCAGAAACTCACTGTAGATGTGACAAAAATAAAATGTCATTGACTCTGATTGTGTGAATACTTGGTGATATTGAATATGACTGGAAGCACACTGCTGATTGGCTGTTGTAGCTCGAGAAAAAGACCAGTGAACCAGAAAATGAATTGTTGTCTTGCAGTACAAATTTATTAATCAAACAAAGCAGTGAAACACACGGTGCAGCATCATAACAGTGATATATATATATATATACACACACAAACTGTAGTGTTCTTCTAACACACACACACACACACACACAAACATATACACATATACACACACACACACTCAGATATAAACAAGCCCCACTCTGATTGGCTGGCATGGGCAATAAGGCAGTGTGATTGGTCCCTGTAGGTGCTGAGGGCTCATCTGGGAGTGTCAGAAGTGCCAGAATTAGAGCGCTGTGATTGATGGCTGACAGTCATCTTTCAGCAGGCAGCTGATTGGTCCGCTTAAGTGAAGTGGGCGGGGCCTTTTATGCACAGAGGTATTTACACAGAGGTGAACTCGACACACTTACTCAGAAACTACATTAATTAAAGCCCAGTGAATTAGGATGTGAATTCTAACACAGGTGAAATGGTTTGTATGATTTGTATATGTGGCTAGAGAAACAGATGGACATTAATGAACAGAAATGTTACAAAGAAGTTACGATGTTTTGGTCTCACAGCAATAATATATAATGAATACATTCTAATATCTGTGTGCAATGCAGCTAATGTAATAACATACTTTCATCTTTCATTCTTACACACACAGACAGCCTAACCACCTACAGCAGTACTTGCGCTTGAGTGCAAGTGAGGGCCCAATCCCATTTCTCTTGTGTATCCCACCTAAGAGGGTAGCTTTTATTAGCTTTCATCTTCCGTCTGTTGCACCATTTAAGATAAACCAGGAAAGTTTGCTAGCTAGCTATGGAGGTGACTGCTATTACTACTACTAAAACTACTATTGATTGTTTCATGCTTGTTATGAAGGACTTGACCATAAAACATTGAAACTACATCTTAAACTATAGTAATATAGTAGTTATATAGTGGGTATAAGGAAATTGCTTTATTATAGTTTCTTTGGTCACTTGTGCCACCAACTTGCATCAAATATCCATCTAAAAAGCCATATAGCCTTAACACTTCCCCTAACCTACCCCTCCAGCCCAACAAGAATCAGGATGCTCTACATCTAGACATGCATAAGGGTAGAGGGATAGTGCTAAGGGGTAGGGCCAAGGGGTGAAATGGGATTGGGCCCAATTCTCTCTCTCTCTCTCTCTCTGTCTTTTCCTTTCTCTCTGTTCTCCTTCAGCACATTCTTTATTGTACATTCTTTCCTCCACAGTCTGCTCAGCATTAGTTGAGTTGTTGCTTAAGCTCGAAATTACACAGTTACTTCTCACACTTCGGCTCCCGAATTCTCTAAACAGTCTGTTTTGGTTTGTTAGTCAATAAACCGACTATCTGTAGCTGGTTGAAAACACTTTCACCATTGTGAAGCCAGCCGGCAAGGCAGTGACTCTGTGTGGCATAACAAACAACACAATGAGTGACACAGTTATTACAGTGTGGGCATGGCCTCAGAAGAACTTGTCGTCAATGCGGAAGTGTGGCCGTGTGACGTCGTCAGGGTTAATGAAGACAGAGATGGATTTCCCGGGATTCTCCGTCACCAGCTGCTGAAGCT
The DNA here is from genome assembly GCF_023375975.1 of Astyanax mexicanus. Lineage (NCBI taxonomy): Eukaryota > Metazoa > Chordata > Actinopteri > Characiformes > Acestrorhamphidae > Astyanax > Astyanax mexicanus. Next base: position 11,931,491 of record NC_064425.1, on the reverse strand, counting down.
TCTGTGCAAGGCTGTGGTCATGGGTGGCATCAGAAGCAGGGTCAGAAGAGGGATCAGGTGGTGTAGTGGGCGTGGCTGGAGGCAAATTGGCAGAGACACCGGCATGCTGGATGGCGCTGCGCAGGTGCTCCGCCGGGTCCGAGCGCACAGAGGAGAGGCGGCGGGCGTGCAGGATGGCTGCAGATTCACTCAGGTGCTCCAACATGTTGCACTGTGGAATAAAGTAGTTGGGACACGCCTTATTGACCAAACAGTGCTGCAGGTCATCCAGCAGACCCAGCAGGAAGTGGGCAGAGTGGTCCTCCTGAGCCAGGTAGGCATGGGGCAGTCGATCGCAGGCCCACAGCATTAGCGAGCGCAGGTGGTACGGACTGACCGCTTTGGTTCGTGACAGCAGCAGCTTGCTGATCAGGACCTTGCAGGCCTGGAACGCCTGCATCAGGCCAGTGGAGATGCACTTTTTCAGCTGGACCTCGCTGCGTGCGAATGACAGTCGCCACTCGTTTTCCTTGCGGCCTGTGGGTGAGCAGGTCGGCAGCAGGTAGAAGCCACTGATCACCTCCTCCTCTGTGATCTTGCCATCCCAGAAGTGATTCTCCATCAGCCATCCCTGAGCTACAGCTGGCCAACCCTTAAAGGAAACGACGGGCACGACGTCGTACAAGACCCGACTCCCACCCGCGGCCAGGATGATGGAGATGACCGTCCCACAGTGCTCCAGCTTCTCTACCCGAGGTGTCCCCCTCTGGGGCTTACGACCCAGCTCCCTCAGGACAGAGCCCAGAGCCTCGTGGAACCAGTCAGAAACCAGAGTAGGAGAGAAGAAGTAGTTGTTGACCTCGCTGACATCGTGGTCAGCCTCCGTGCAGCAGTCCTTCCACCTGCCCACGGTTCCCTCGTGGAAGAGGGAGATGTTAGCTTGCAACTGCAACGTTTCAACATGTTAGCAGAGAGCTAAAATACATGCTTGTTAGGTAAAAAGGCCATGGTCAAGGTTTGGTAAGCTAACTCTAACATTAGGTGACCATTGCAAAACTCAGGCTTACCTCGTCAAAGAGCCGCAGACTAAGCCATGAGTGGCCTGGTGCCGAGTGCCGCATGTCCAGGGTGACTGGCTGGTTGCGGTCGTGCAACTTTAGGGCAGGGACCAGCAGAGTGTAGTCCACATCATAGTCAGTCCCGCGGGCGTACACGCTCATCTCATCCAGTTCCATGTCCACCACGCCCTCCCGCACGCCACCCGACAGCAGCAGGTACTCATTAGCGACTGGAAGCTTCTGGTCCAGCTTCTGCACCATGCCTGTTTACAAAAGAACAAAACAGAATTCATGTTTATAATCATCCATCAAACATTCAGATGTTTAACCCCTAAACCTATAGCTTTTTATCTTCACCCATTCTGGCTTTGAAAGTTCAGCTCCGCCCATTCATTATACAGCAGTTTATCCCCACTCATTCAGTCTACAGGTGCTGGTCAACGAATTAGAATAATTTGAAATAGTGCAATCATGAAATTCTTTGAATGCATTTTTTGTGCAGAAAGCAAATCAGGTGTTCACCGCACCTGTCCTACTCGTTAGACTAATCACAGAACTCGTTACCTGGAAAAAAATTTGCTCAGCTGAGCTTTCCAAAAGGCCCATTTAGGCCATTTAACTGTGACACTGTTGTTTTATTGAATTAGAATAATGGAGAAACCGTTTCATTGAATTAGAATAAAAGCTCGAATTTTTGTTTTCTGTGAAGAGTGTTCACTGTGCAGTATAAAGTCAGGGTTGAGTAGAATTTCTAAGTTGTAAAATAAATCATGGGTAAGCAGCGCAACCTCTCAACCGGAATAGTGGCTCAAATTCAAGCCCTTTGCCAACAAGGCTTGACCCAAACTAAAATTGCTGAGCAGCTCGGCATCAGCCAGTCTTCCGTCTGCAAAGCTCTCAAGAAAAACTGCAGCAAGCGCACCAACTGTTCCGGCGTCCGAAAAACTTCTGCTCGCGACAACAAGCAGCTGAGAAAGATCGCAGTCAGCAACCGGTTCAAGTCCACTTCCGAGCTCACCGACTTGTGGAACAAGCAGACCGGCGCTGACGTCTCCAGATCAACCACTTACCGTCGTCTGCGCGAACTCGGCTTCAAATCTCGCGTTCCAGCAGTAAAACCGATGCTGAACAAGAAACAAATGGAGAAACGGCTGAAGTGGGCCAAAGAACACGGCGAGTGGACTGCTGAAGCCTGGCAGAAAGTGGTCTTCAGTGACGAATCACGCTTCTGCATCTCCTTCGGTGACCAAGGTCCTCGTGTCTGGCGTTGTGGTGGCGAAACCTACAACCACGAGTGCGTGAAAAGATCCGTCAAGTTTCTCCAGAGCGTTATGGTCTGGGGATGCATGTCCGCTCGAGGTGTAGGGAAACTCTGCTTCCTCAAGAAGACTGTCAATGCTGCCGTATATCAAGATGTTCTGGAAACGTTCCTGATTCCGACTGTTGAGGAACAGTTCGGCGAAGAAGACTTCATATTTCAACAGGATCTTGCACCGGCTCATGCGGCAAAGTCGACCAAAGATTGGTTCACTAAAAAACAGCTTGAAGTTTTGGCATGGCCGGCCAACTCGCCTGACCTCAATGTCATTGAAAACCTTTGGGCCATTGTCAAGCGGAAAATTCGCGACAGAAAGCCTACTACGCTGGACCAACTGAAGCAGAACATCGCCACTGCCTGGGAAGCTGTGAGTGCGGAAACTTGCGACAAGCTGGTCAAATCGATGCCGCGGAGACTTCAGGCAGTCATACAAGCCAAGGGGGCAGCCACAAAATACTGAGAAAGTGATGATTGTAATTATAATAAAAATTATTCTAATTCAATGAAACGGTTTCTCCATTATTCTAATTCAATAAAACAACAGTGTCACAGTTAAATGGCCTAAATGGGCCTTTTGGAAAGCTCAGCTGAGCAAATTTTTTTCCAGGTAACGAGTTCTGTGATTAGTCTAACGAGTAGGACAGGTGCGGTGAACACCTGATTTGCTTTCTGCACAAAAAATGCATTCAAAGAATTTCATGATTGCACTATTTCAAATTATTCTAATTCGTTGACCAGCACCTGTAGAGTAGTTTAGACCCGCCCATTCAGTCTACAGCAGTTTAGCCCCACTCATTCAGGCTAAATTAGTTTAGCCCCACCCCTTTAGCCTGCAGCAGTTTAGCTCCACCCATTCAGTCTACAGCAGTTTAGCTCCACCCATTCAGCCTTCAGCAGTTTAGCCCCGCCCATTCAGCCTACAGCAGTTTAGCTACACTCTTTTAACGAACTGTAGTTTTGCACTATCCAGCAAAACACCTGAAACTGTAGTATATAGGCTCTTTAATCTGAGTAGCAGAGTGTCGTTGGTGTGATTAAACACACCAGGTGGTGTGTTGGGAATAAAAGTACTGGACTCTGGACCTCAACTCTCCAATCCTCGTGATTATATAGGCCAGCATACACACACACACACACACACACACACACACACATACACACACACGACTCAAGCTATTTATGGCCAGAGGCAACCACACACACACACACACAACCAGCAGCAGTGTATCTGACTGGCAGTGTGGACTTATACTCCACTCAGCCTCGTCCCACTTTGCACTCTAAACTCAGTTGTGTGTGTGTGTGTGTGTGTGTGTGTTGTATCTGCAGGTGCGGATGTTCAGGCCTGTGGGTCAAGCTCAAAACTACACTTGCAAAAGGGTCAACAACGGCAGCCCAACATCAGAATAAATGGAAAGTGAGTGCGTTTACCTGTAATTAACTCTATATTACATTAGAATAATACAAACAAACATAAAGTCAGCAATCAGTGAGAGTGTCTATCTGTAATTAACTCTATATAACATTAGAATACCAAACCCAAATAAACATAAAGCCAGTGTTAAGTAAGAGTGCCTACCTGTTAAATATTACATTTTATACATTGCAATGCACACATATGTACATTAAGTAGTCACATCGCAGGGCGTGCAATGTTGTTGGGCAATGTCAAATTACTTTTTCGTTCCTTGATACAAAGAGAAATTCACACTGTTTTATATTTGTTTTAGATTTTACACAACATTATTGCCTGATTAATTACATGTTGGATTCTTTGGTAATTATTCCCATATTTTTTAATATCACAATATATTTCTCAGAACAACTAAATATCACAATGTATTATTTTTTCAATATTAAGCAGCTTTAGCATAAACCATATGTCAAACATGGTAATGTGAAAATTCAGTTGCACCAAATGCATTTAAGTTACATCCTAACTAGGAAGTATTATACTCAATATTCTTTATTCTCTTCTGTTTTCTCCTTTATGTTTGGATGATTTTTATTTTGTGGGTGAGTTTGTTTTACTGTTTTTAATAAAATGCATTAAAATAGTTGTAATTTCCTGTATGATGGAAAAGTAACATTGTGTTATTAGTATTTTAACTATTTTAGTTATGTTTATGTTAAAAATCTCCATCTACCCAGCTAACAATTTCTAGTTATTAGAACATTTTCTGAATGTTACAGTTAAAGTTCTTAGAATGTTCAATCTGTCAGGTTTTCTGTATGTTCTTAGAATCTTTTTATTTAACAATTTTAATGTTTTGGTAAATGTTTTAACAATCTTTAACAAACTTTCAACTAGCTGGAAACGTTATGAAAGAAACATTGTAATGCAAAATAAGTCAGAGAATTCCTGGAACATTATTCATGTAATATTACAGGATAACTTTCTATTATAATATTTCTGTTAGCATGGGTGCATCCTAGTTTGTCCCTCTCAATTCATAGCAGTGTTACAGACTGTGTATTTCAGGGAACTAAAGCTGGCAGTATGAACAAACATATGTTTATTTGCGTAGATAATGACAGAGTAACTATTCAGAGGAACAACTGCACACAGTTGAATACAGTCACGCACAGGGTTTGGAATGAGCCTGTAGTAAAATATTTCAGGGCCACATAAACTTTTAGAGCTCTGTCGTGCTGTAAAACTGCATCTATAAGGCCTGTGATCTTTTTTTCATATTCGGCTTGAAAAAACGAAAAAACAAAAATAAACAAAACCTGTCAAACTAATCCGTCTGCTGGTTTTCCTCAAGTTTTGTTTGGTTCCTGTCTCCCATTGTCTTAGTCCCCACCCATTCAACCTACCGCAGTTTAGCCCCATCCATTCAGCCTACAGCCGTTTAGCCCCACCCATTTATTCTATATTTGTTTAGTTCCACCCATTGATACTAATGTAGTTTAGATCCATCTATTCACCCTGTTTCTCTGTCTGTCTCTATTGCTCTTGGTCTCACTCTCTCTCCTTGTCAGTCGCACTTTCTCCATCTGTCTCTGTCTCTCAGTCTGTCTCTCTCCCTGTCAGTCTCATTCTCTCTATCTGTCTCTCAGCATCAGTCTGTCTCTCTCCCTGTCAGTCTCATTCTCTCTATCTGTCTCTCAGCATCTGTCTGTCTCTCTTTGTCTGTCTCTCACTCTTTGTGCCTGTATCTCTCTTTGTCTGTCTCTCTCAGTCTCTCAGTCTCTTTCTCTCTCTCTCTCTCTCTCTCTCTCTCTCTCTCTCTCTCTCTCTCTCTCTCTCTCTCTCTCTCTCTCTCTCTCTCTCTCTCTCACCCAGCACAGAGAAGATGAAGTCCTTGGCTGTGTGAAGCTCCAGCGCGCGCTGGTCGTCATGCTCGCGCTGCTCATGCGCGCTTAGCTCCGTTATGAGCCGCTGCAGATCCCGCAGGCGCGCGCCCGACCTAAAGTCCAGCAGACCGGGACCGGGAGCCGAACCGGGCCGCGGGGAGAGCGCGCGCGCAGCCATCACACGAGAAGCCGCACGGCGCATGCGCCGGAATGCAGGCTCAGGGAGGGGTGCGGCCAAAGTAAAAACACAGTGAAGCAGCAAACGGTGGTCCAATAAGCGTCTCAAATATACCTCATAATAAGAGTCTTAAAACACTTTACAATACAACACCACTATAATAAAAATATAATAAAATATAATATAAACACAGAAAGAATAAGAGCCTCAACCACTCTTCAAATGATAAACCCACTGTAATACAAATATATTATATAAAATATAAACCCAGAAACAATAAGAGTCTCAAACCCACTTCATAATAAGAGTCTCAGTTTTATTATGCAAGTGATTCGCCTGCAGTGTGCATACTTTTATTATGAAGGTTATCCCCATTAGTTCACAGACTTTTATTATGAAAGTTATCTCCTTGCAGTGTGAAATTGGCAGTGTGAAGGGGCAGATTATGGCGTGGATGAGCAGAGCGGGCAGTTGGGCAGTGTGGAGCGGGGCAACAGGGGCAGTTCTCCATCAACCCGGAGCACACAGAGGGTAAATACACACACACACACACACAGGGGTATTACACACAACCTCCACCACACTGCAGGGTAAACACACTGTGACACTGACTGACACCCCAATAACACAGGGCTATTACTATTACTATTATTTGCTATAATTTTTTGCCGTTTTATAAGGATTAATTAGAATTAGTAGTCAGTAACTTACAGTATCAGTGTCATTGTCTGCTGTGATTTTATCATAGTTATTTAGTTATCCTATATCTAGGAAGTGAATTAGTATTAGTGGTTGGAAAATTAGTAGCTAGTTGAAATAATACTTACTAGTGTTAGGTGTAGTGTTAATAACAGTAGTAGTAGTAATAGTGGTATTAGTTGTAGTATTAATTGTAGTAACTAGTAGTAACTAGTGGTAATTGTATTAAAAGTAGTAGTACTAGTAATAGTGGTATTCGTTGTAGTGTTCATAGTTATAGTAATAACATTTATTTAGTTGTAGAAGTAGTATTATATGTTGTTAATTGTGTGTGTTTGTGTGATTATGCGCGTGGGTGTCCGTGTAGATTTCTCCTTCCCCATCAGCAGAGATGTGGCTTCCGAAAGGCTTTGAAAAAGGTGGAGCCAAAGAAGGAGGCGGAGCAGGCTGAACTGGTGCAAAAGAAAGACATGGCTCCACAGGTTGAACCTCCCACCCCGCACCAGCCCGACAGGTCATTCGGCCGACTGGTGAAGCCGCTGGTGTTCACAGTGGGGGTATGCCCTGCACTCACTCTATGATCACACACTCACTGACTGACTGGCCACTTTATCAGAAACACGTTCATGTACAATGACCGACTCTGCCGGGTGCTCCCCTCTGCTCCCTTTATCATTGGACCAGACTTTTAGACTTTTCAGTTTGGGTTCGAACCAAAGTATCAGGTGTGAAAGGGGGCGTAAACCACGGTCCAGATCAAAATACCAGAGTTTGGTCTGACCAAAAAAGATGTTCTCGGTTTGGATCTACTGAACCACGATCCAGTTTTTCTGCAGTGCAAAACACTTTTCTAGATGGTTCAGACTTCATTCAGACAAACTACAGGAAGCTGAGTCAGTCTTTACATATGCAGTAAATACAGAGATAATGTTCATTTTCAGAATTTTGCATATTTTACACACTAATTCCAAATGTCTAGTATTCTGCATGCTCATTTCAATGCAATTTAAAAGCTGCAAGGAATATACTTTACAGTACATTTACATTTCAATAAACTCCTTTTTTTAAAGGATTTATGGTCTGAATTGAAAAGGATATGGCAAATGTTGACATGATAAAATTGCCAGTTAGGAAATTGACAGAAGCTAAGTGTCTGTGATAAAGTTGGAGCTGTGAATAGTGTGTGTGTGCGTGCGCGTGTGTGTGTGCGTGCGCGTGTGAGATACTAACTCCAGGTCAGTTTACAGGTTGTTCGTTTGGAGGGGCAGCAATCTGGCAGTACGAAAGTCTGAAGTCTCGTGTTCAGAGCTATTTTGACGAGGTGCGAACTGACTGGCTGGATAAGCTGCGGCCACAGAAACACGGAGATTTCCGCAAAGAGGTGTGTGTGTCTTTGTGCGTGGAGTGGAGTGGAGTGGAGTGTTGATTTACAGTATATACGTATTCAAGTGTGCCATATAAATGTATAGATATCTTTACACTTACATTACAGTTATACCTCTAAATTTAAGTAATTATCTTCATGTTTGTTTTATTCCAGATTAATCAGTGGTGGAACAGTCTGAGTGAAGGCCAGAAATACGTTACGGGGATCATAGCGACCAATGTTCTAGTGTTTTGTTGTTGGCGAGTCCCGTCTCTTCAGCGTTCCATGTTAAAATACTTCACTTCTAACCCCGCCTCCAGTGAGTAAACGCAAATATGTCAAGTGTTGTTTGCAGGATTACAAATTTGCAGTACTTCTTAGCTGTGTAGGCCTTGTAACTCCAGACCTAATTAGTGACATATATGGTATAATTTATAGCTCATATAACAGACTCATACCTCTTGTGTAAAAAAAAACAAAACAAAGTAGAGTCTTAACCTATTCGGTGCAACAGAGGTAACTCTTGCTCTACCTTTTTGTCAGTTTTTGATGGTCTTTGCAACTACACTTTCCAAGTTATTTTTGTCTTTACTTGATGTATTAGAACATTACTCAAATAGAGCTATTCACTGTATACCAACTCTACCTCTTCACAACTTTAAAACTGATGCTCTCAAACACATTAAGAGAAGCAAAAAAGTAATTAACTCTTGACCAGTTCAGCACAGCTGTTAACTGAAAACATTTCAGGTTACTGTACCTCATAAAGCTGACAAGATTTCATATGTGTTTCTTCATAGTTTGGATGACTTTAGTATTAATCTACAATGAAGAAGGTTTTAAAATAATGGAAAAAAACACTGAATTTTAAGGTGTGTCCCATTTTTGACAGTTTTTTTATGTATGTGTGTGTGTTGCAGAAACTCTGTGCTGGCCAATGCTGCTGTCTACCTTCAGTCATTACTCTCTGTTCCACATGGCCGCCAACATGTACGTCCTGTGGAGCTTCTCGTCCAGTATCGTCAACATTATGGGCAAAGAGCAGTTCCTCGCTATGTACCTGTCAGCAGGTGTGTGTGTGTGTGTATTTGTGTGTGTGTGTGTGTGTGTGTGTGTGAGAGAGAGAGAGAGAGGGATTGGAGAATACAGCAACAGGATGCTCAGTAGCTGCAATATAATCACATGAACCTCCATGAGATTGAACCACCCAGTGATACAGTGAGAACAGTGTGGTTTGATAAGTCTGGTTGACTAGATTTAGACTAGACTTTTTTTACTGTACTATATTATAATAGGGTAATTTTGAAGCTTTTATAAGTAGAATATTTTAACGAGTTACTCAGTTGCTGAGTTATTGAGTTTAAATAAGTGCTTTAATGCAGGACAGAAACACTAGTGTAGCTGCATTTATCACAGTTTTTGTCTGGAAAGAGAAATTGTTCAGTACTAGCGTTCTCTTTGTGCGAGTGCAGCAAAGTGTGTAGTGAACTTGTGGAGTAACAACGTAATGTTACATTTTAATAAATCAGTGATCCGAATCTTTTCCACATGTTCCCATCCTTTAAAAATATGTGATCGGTCCTGATTTCCGGTCACATGATTGAACGGGGTTAGCAGCAGGCTATAGGCCGATAATAATCACCTTTGAATGGCAGAAGAGCTAGCACTTAGCACAGTTAGCAGCTAATGCTGCTCCAGCAGTGCTAGTCGGGGTTAACTGCAATCTACTGGCCAATATTACTCAACTCTGAATGGGGGAAAAAGCTTGCGCTTAGCACGGTTACCGGCTAATTCTAAAACTGCTCCAGTCTCTGTTCTGGAGAAAATGAAATTCCTGTATAATGCTGCACTTTAGTGGAGTGGCTTCACTGCTCCTTATAACCGGACTGGTTAAATTCTTACATAAATCGCACCGGATTATAAGGCACACTGACAATTTTGGGGAAAATTTTGGATGCACTTTATAGTCCAAAAAATACGGTACAATGCTTGTACCGGTCGTTAAACGTTTGACTCAGTTTTGTGTGTGTGTGTGTGTGTGTGTGTGTGTGTGTGTGTTTTTTTCTTCAGGGGTTATCTCCTCGTTTGTCAGTTATGTGTGTAAAACAGCCACAGGCCGGCTGGGACCATCACTGGGCGCAGTAAGTAAATAAATCACCACTATGATATAAAAGGAAGAAAGAACGTTAGAAGCACAGCAGTTAGACCTTTTTGTAGTTGATAATGATGTTTGCGCACATGTCAGAAGGAATTTTGGACCACTCCTCTTTGCAGATCATCTCTAAATCATTAGGATTTTTAAGCTGTCACATGGCAACTCAGAGCTTTAGCTCCTTCCATAAGATTTCTATGGGATTATGGTCTGGAGACAGGCTGGGCCACTTTATGACTTTAATGTGCTTCTTTTTGAGGCACTCCTTTGTTGCCTTGGCTGTATGTTTGGGGTCATTGTAGTGCTGGAATACCCAGCCACAACCCTTTTTTAATGTCCAGGCAGAGGGAAGAATTTGTCACTTCATCTATTCTCCCACTGATGTGGTAAAGTAGTCCTGTGCCCTTAGCGGAGAAACACCCCAAAACATAAAACCTTCATGCTTGATAGTGGAGACGGTGTTCTTTTGGGCCTGCACTTTTGCTTCTTAAGCAGGGGGACCTTGTGGGCACTGCAGGAGTTTAATCCATTACGGCGTAATGTGTAACCAATGGTTTTCTTGGTGACTTTGGTCCCAGCTGCCTTGAGATCATTAAGACGTTCCCCCAGTGTAGTTTTAGGCTGATCTATCACCTCATGATCAAGGATACCCCACAAGGTGAGATTTTGCAGGGAGCCCCAGATCGATTTGATTAACAGTCATTTTGTATTTCTTTCTGTTTTCGTGCTATTACACCAACGGCTGTCTCCTTCTAACCCAGCATCTTACTCATGGTTTTGTAGCCAATTTCAGCCTTCTGCAGGTCTACGATCTTGTCCCTGACACCCTTAAGAAAGCTTTTTTGTCTTGTCCATGTTATAGGGGTTAGAGCCTGACTGGTTAATTGAGTCTATGGAAAAGAGTACTTTATACAGGTGACAATTAAAGACTGGTGTCTTTAATGCAGGTATGAGTTGATTAAGAGCACCTAATTAGTCTGTAGGAGCCAGAACTCTTAATGGTTTGTAGGGGATCAACCATTACTTACCAAATGCTACCAAATATAACCAAATACGTATTTCTCTCTGCAAAACTGCAAAAACAATTATATAAATTATACAATGTAGTTTTCTGCATTTTATTTTCAATATTCTATCTCTCACTGTTAAACTATATAATTTTAAGGGGAGGTTAATTGTATGTCTCAGTGGGCAAACTTATAAAATCAGGATCAAATGATTACTTCCTTCACTGTATATACAACTAGCCCAGTTTTGTTTGTTATAACATATTGCTTATATTTATTATTGTGTTTCAGTCTGGGGCTATAATGACCGTCCTGGCGGCCGTGTGCACGAAGATGCCCGAAGCGAAACTTGCAATCATCTTCCTCCCCATGTACACCTTCACTGCTGGGAATGTAAGACACACACACAGACCAAGATATTGTGCTACAAGTATGTGTGGGATTACTGTAGTATGTGCATTTGTCATTAACTTCCTATATTAACCTTCTTCCGGCTGTGATGTCACAGGCACTGAAAGTCATCATTGCCATGGATACGGCTGGCCTAATTATGGGATGGCGTTTTTTTGACCATGCTGCACATTTAGGAGGAGCTCTGTTTGGCATGTGAGTGACGGCACACACACACATTATACATTCTAGAATTTGGCTGTATATTTTATTTTTAAAGAAAAATATTGCATGTAAACATTGTCACTCAAAGACAGGAGTGAAGCATTAGACATTAAACAGAATAGTAAATAAAATAACATTGCTGTTCTCATAAATCACCTGCTCATGCCTCTTTAGAGTGAACACGCAGGTCAAGTTCCTTTGCTAAGAAAAGCGCAGAAATGCTGCACCGTTATACTAGCAATGTGCCAAAGTCATAACGCACCTGGATCTTAAAGGAAAAGGCAAGTGATGTGATGATTGGTTTATGGCATGTTATGCCTTAAACATGGCCATGAATAAATAAGAGAATTAGTACATGCCTTTTCCACGCAAGGTATACTTTTCCTGTTGTTACAATAGCAAAGGCACACTGACATTGATTGCAATTAACAGTCAATAATATGTTGGATTTGCTGGTATTTGTTATTTATTGTTACCATAAAGTGTTTCTCTTATTAATGTGTTATGTTATACATAACATGTTTACATATGTACTGTGTGTGTGTGTGTATGTGTGTGTGTCTGTGTGTGTATAGATGGTATGTCCTGTACGGTCATGAGCTGATCTGGAAGAACAGAGAGCCACTAGTGAAGATGTGGCATAACCTCAGGACCCGAGGCCCCGGCTCTGGAGGAAACGGCTCACTCTAGAGGATCAGGAGAGAACAACAGGACAGACAGACAGCAGTAAGAGAGCAGACAGTTAGACCACCATCATTCTTTATGTCTCTCTCTTACACACACACACACATACACACAGAAAAAAACCCACTCAGGTTAACTTTTAATTAACGCCCAACTGAATCTTTTTCTGTAGCTGCTGTTGCATGGTTAGAGGAGCTTTACAACAGTTTTATTAAAGCTTCTCCAACAGTTCCTAAAAACATGTTAGTGGAAGGAGTTTGGATAGTTCATCCACTCAGAGCAGTGAACCCGGGGTCATTTTTAGATCTCAAAACAAACCTCTAAATGAGCGGCATGAGGTCCAGCAGGGTGATCTGGCTCCAGATGTGCAGGCCGCAACACTCAGAACCTGTCATTTTCTGTACTATTTGTTTTTTTGTTGGACAATGAATAAAATGTTTATTTAAGGTCAGAAAATGAAGCCTGGTCTGTTGTAACTGTGCCTCATATTAACACAGTTAAAGTTTGATCAAGTGTAATTACGAGACACACTTTTGTATATATGTTATTATACAAATAGATATGGTGGGATAGAGAAGGAAAAGAGAGGATGAGCAGGCAATAAATAAAGAATATTCATGTGCTAGAATGGCCCAGTGAAAGTCCTGACCTAAATCACATTTAGCTTCTTTGGCAAGACATGAAAATTGCGCTTCACAGATGCTCTCCTTCCAACCTGACTGAGCTTGAGCTGTTTTATAAGGAGGAATTGGCAAAACAATTCAGCCTTTACATGTACAAAAAGGTGCTCCTACAAAGTATTGAGTCAGGGAGATTGAACACAAATTCACGCCACGTCCTTCAGATTTTTATAAAAATCATTAATTTTTTTGTGGGAAATTGTGAGAAACTTCAAGCGAATATGAATACTTTTCAAGGTACAGTAAATCCTTTATTGAACATAACATCACCAAAATGAAAAAACGTATAGTAGCTTAAAACTAAACAGTTAAAATGCACAATGACACACTGTCTTTAAAGTCCCTTTACCTCATGTTACCTAATTTTCATCTGCAGTTACTGCAGATCTAATCCAATCCCCACAAACAACTTGAACTACTATTAGCTAACTTCCACACACTCCTCATCTCTTCGAAACAAACTAAATCCATTTTAATATGTCTAAATTTAACCCCAGGGGCTATTCTACCTCACAGACACGTGCAGAGGAGCCATAACGAACCCCAAACCCTGCATAGAGTGGCTCAGTGAATGTGGTTTGGAGTGTGTGTATGTGGGTCAGTGTGTTTGTGAAAGATGAGATGCTGTAGAAGGACAGAATGCCAGCTGGCCAGTCCAGATACACTCCTACTTTGTTAGAGCGACGTGGGAGGGGAAATTCACAGAGATTTTCTTTATTGTGAATGACAGTGTAACTGTTTTCTGAGTATTTCAGAATCCAGGACTGATCAGTGGATCCAAACCGACCATCCTTATTGCCTCCTTTCCTCTTGATCCCTCTGTAGGACACGGCTACATCAGCTCCCCTTCCTCTTCTCCATTCAGTCACCCAGTAACAGCGTCCAGTCAGACTTTCCACACTCAGAACCTGCTGCAAACGATTAAATCTGTCTGGATGATCCGGATATGGCTGATGTTCTTCCTCCCACTTCACCTTTCTGTTCCCGTCACACAGAGAAAGGAGTGTGTGTACCGTATTTGGGTCCAGATTGAACTCACAGGCATCTTGTACACACACACACACACACACAGAACAAACAATCACTGATTAAAATTGTTAATGCCAAGAGTATATTTTCTACACTGAACAAATATATATACGAAACACTTTTTGTTTTGCACTCATTTTTTTATTAGTTGAACTCAAAAGTTTATTCCTATGTACGCAAAAGGCCTGTTTCTCTCTAATTTTGTCCACAATTGGATCTAAATCTGTGTTGTTCATTCAGATTAGAGAAATTGTTTAATTAGGAGCCCCCAGAGGGCAAGAATGCTGTAAGCAGCTCCCAAGTGCAGCAGTGAGGCAATGCAGCAAAAGAATGACAGAGCAGATTGGTTAGAGATCAAATTCAGTTAAAGAGTTTAAAAAGCTGAAGAGTCAATTTAGTTGCAGATTCAAAGCAGTTGAAGATTTGTTTCAATAGAATCAAATAATTTAAGTTAGAACAGTTAAACAACTGAATCAGTGGGTAAAGTCGAAACAAAAAGAATGAAAAAGGAAAGAAAGGGCAGAGTGAGAAGAGAGACAGATGGGAGAGGATAGAAAAATCATAGGGAAGGACAGAAAAGAGGAGAACTTTAGAGGGCTCACAGCCTGGTCGGAAGCCTTGGTGCAGTCCAGTCTCTGCACCCAGGAGCCAAAAATTGATAGGAGAAATTGATGCTTCAGGCATGTTTCTCCTTCCAAAATGTAGTTATTTCATAAGCCAAAGTGTGCGTGCATGTGTATGTGTGTAACAGAGTGTGTCTTACATTTTTTTACTCCTGGTTTTATCCTGTTCTGTCCTCCATGTTCCACACTGAAAAACACAAATTTGATTAAGATGCGTAAAAATACTGTAGGTCATAGTAACATGTCTGCATGTCTAAATATATTTATAATTAATGAATAGTTGCAATAATGTGTAACAATGTGTACCCCCAAGAAATCCTAGAGCATAACGCTGGTGAATAATTACTTTAGGATTAGGAATGTCACAACACCAGAAATTTGGTACCAGTACCACTGAAAGTATATGATTTCCAATACCAGGACAGCCAGGCCTTGTTTTGGTGCCAGCCCTTACACCACCACAGCATACTACACTCATGTTTGTGTAAGTTTGTTATTTAGATGTATTCCCATTCCTGAAGCCCAATTTCACCACATTAATGACCATTACACTTGAGACTTTGTAAAACCTCAAAGATTGGCAGTAAGACCTCAACTCACAGCAGTTTTTCCAGTTTACAGTGTGGATCTTCCAATAGACCAGACAACAGCTTAAATCCAGAGTCTCCAGGGTAATTATACGTTAGATCCAGTTCTTTCACAAAGGATATTTCTGATTTCAGAGCTGAAGCCAGAGAAGAACAGCCTTCTTCTGTAATCATACACCCAGACAATCTGCAGAAAAAATAAATAGAGGGGACAGATGAAGGTTACAGAGAGCCTAAACTGGCTGTAGAAGAACAACAAACTCCAAATTCTGAGAAATAAACATCAACACCCAAACACTGACATGAGTGTGGCTGAATGCTAAAATAATGTTTCCATTCCAAAATTAATTAAATAAAAACAATGATTTGGAATAAAATCTGTTTTACAGAATGTTCAATTTAATTTAAATTACGAGAAGTGGAACCGAATTCACTGCAATTCAGAGAAATTCATTCTTTTTACATAACACTAATCATTTTAGCATACATTTTTGTTCCAAATCTAAGGACAGACACCAACATTAATCATACATTCTCTTAACATGAATCTTCAGTTGTGCAGAGTATAGACGTTTTAAGGGCAATTTGTAAATTTAACTCTTTAACTTAGACTTGTGCACTTGAGCTTTACACATTAAAATTCCTTTAAACAAATTTAAACAAAAAAACGTGACAATGACCCCATTCTGACCCATAGTGACCTGCTACTAAAAACATCAATAACCATTTTAGTTGTTGTTTAAATCAATTTAAGGTTTGTTTGATTAATGAAGTAGGTCATACTAAAAAAACCCTATACTGCTCCTCTAAATATTATTGAAATATTCACAACAATTAATAAATTACTAAAACTGGTAAATAAAAAAAGCAAATTAATGAAAAGATTAATATTTTTGCATGTCCTGAGAAAGCTAAAATAATGATTTTTTTTATCACTTTATTTTCCCATATACTGTAATTTGCCTTAAGCTTACCTGAGTATCTCCAGTTTACAGTGTGAACTCTTTAGTCCAGCAGACAGCAGCTCTACTCCTAAATCCTGCAGATCATTGTTACTGAGGTCCAGCTCTTTCAGAGAGGAGTTTACTGATTGTAGAACTGAACTCAGATATTCACAAGATTTTTCACCGAGATTACACATAACTAGTCTGCACAAGGGGAGAAAATAAAAATAATCTTAAATACACTCAAATGAAGATAAATAATAAGAATGTGTAGTTATATTATTTTATTAGTGTATGTTTAGTATGAATTTATTGATACACAATACAAATCTCAAATCCCAAAAAACAATGCTTAGAATTTAGAAGTTTTTTTTTTCCCCAGCCAGTTCATAGAAATCCCACCTGAGTGACTCCAGTTTACAGTGTGAACTCTTCAGTCCAGCAGAGAGTAGCTCCACTCCTGAATCCTGCAGGTCATTGTAGCTGAGGTCCAGCTCTTTCAGGGAGGAGTTTACTGTTTTCAAAACTGACCTCAGATTTTCACAAGATTGTTTCTCAAGTTTACACACAGTTAGCCTGAAAATTAGAGAAAATGTAACAGATCTAAAATACTGAAGAACCTCTAAATATTAAAAGATACAATGTACATTATATGCTTAATGAGTGGATCCTTGGGGACCCCATGTCTGTCACGTTAGTACATGTTAAAAAATAAATAATGTGTCTTTTTCACAATGTTTTAGTCAATTCTCCGAAAATTCACCTGAGTTTCTGCAGTTTACATTGTGAACTCTTCAGTCCAGCAGAGATTAGCTCCACTCCTGAATCCTGCAGGTCATTGCTACTGAGGTCCAGCTCCTTCAGGGAGGAGTTCACTGATTGTAGAGCAGAGCAGATGGCTACACAGGCCTCACTGGTGAGAAAACACCCGGCAAGTCTGTAGAAATAAAAGAAGATATTCTGTTTTTACCAGTAATTTTTTTTAAAGTATTTTCCTTGTAAAAATATCAGAAAATAGCCTTGAAATGACAATCATATACTCTTTATTGGAAAGTTTAATGTAATTTCACAAAACAATTCTGGTGTATTTTCTGTTTTTTGTTTTTTTAAATAATAAAGGTTCTCTGCTAAGAGAATTACTGTTGTTCTCTGCTAAAAAACTACTGTTGTTGAGTTATTACAGTTATCTCTCACAAAACAGCCTAATTTTGTTTTGTAATTTTTGTCACAATGGAGTGTTTCCATGATGCTTTGAGGATTGTTTGAGTGTTTTGACATTTATTAATAGTTCTTAAGCATTGTTTTTTGTTATTTTTATATACTATATATATTATGATATTATAGACAAAGAAGTATTTTTATTATTTTAACAGGCAATTAAGTATAAAAATTCTGTTCATATTTAATCTACTGGGACTTATTTGGTTTTTGACAGATAAAACTTGTGAAAACAAAAAACAGAAAAAAACTTTTTTCACATTTTTGATTTACTGCTTTATACTCCAAATTACATCAACAGCTACTGAAGTAGCATTGCCGAGTAGCATCACAGTGCGTTCAAAGCTCAAGTGCAGTGACTCGGTTTCGATACATCAGCTCACAGACCCCATGTGCTGATCAACATCACCCTAGGAGTGATGAGAGGAAAGAGCACCATCGACCCACCCAGAGAGTGCAAAGCCAATTGTGCTCTCTTGGGGCATCAACAGCTGATGGCAAGCTGTAGTGGCAGTGCTTTAGAGCGCTGGACCACTCAGTGCCCCAGCCATTAATTTTCAAGCATTGATGTTATATTAATATGAATATTATAAAAATGTAAATGTTGTGTTAATGTGCATATAACACTCACACTGCTCTTCTGCAGACAATCACAGCTGGGATCAGTCTTCTGTAACCCTTCTCTGAAGTGTTGTAGTTTTTCATGTTGAGTTCATCCAGTACCTTGTCTGAGGTCAGAAGCATGCAGGCTAGTGCTGTACACTGTCCAGGTAAAATCTTCTCTGGGTGTTTCTCTGATTTTAGATATTTCTGAATCTCTTCGGAGAGAGACTGGTCCTTCATTTCAGAAAGACAGAGGAACAGATTGATGGATCTATCAGTAGAAAGAAACATAAATTCTCTCGTGATTGAGCTCTTGATGTGCTCTGTTGTTTTCTCTGAGTGAGTGTGTGTTTGTGTCAGTAAACCCTTCAAGAGTCTCTGATTGGACTCGAGTGAGATACCGAGCAGGAAACGGAGAAAAAGGTCCAAGTGTCCATGTAGACTATCTACAGCTTTATCCACAGCTTTCATTAGCACATAATCCAGTGGAACAAAATCAGATGTATTGTGAGAGTAATGTGGAATTAAACTTAACAATTCATCCAGATCCTCACTCTCATAGCAGTGAAACACATAAACAGCAGCCAGGAACTCCTGAAAGCTCAGATGAACAAAGCAGTAGACCTTCTTCTGATAAAGCCCACACTCCTCCTTAAAGATCTCAGTGAAAACTCCAGAAAAGGTTGAGGCCTCTGTAATGTCAATTCCACTCTCTTTCAGGTCTTCTTCATAGAACATCACATTGCCCTTCATCAACTGTTTGAAAGCCAGATCAGCCAGTTTCAGGAGTTTGGTTCTGTTGGATTCCAGCAGTTTCTTTGGATCTCTCTCATCTTCCTCCTCATACTTCTCGTTCTTCATGTTGGTCTGAGTGAGCAGGAAGTGGGAGTACATTTCAGTCAGAGTTTTAGGGATTTCTGTGTGATGTTTGATGATCCTCTGAAGAACAGTAGCTGAGATCCAGCAGAAGACGGGAATGTGGCACATGATGTGGAGGCTTCTCGCTGTCTTAATGTGGGAGATGATTTTCTGTGCTTGGTCTTGGTCACTTATTCTCTTCCTGAAGTATTCCTCCTTCTGAGGGTCATTGAATCCCTGGATTTCTGTCACACGGTTGATGTGTTTTTGAGGGATCTGATTGGCTGCTGCTGGTCGGCAGGTTATCCAGATCATAGCCGAAGGAAGCAGCTCTCCTTTGATAAGGTTTGTCATCAACACATCTACTGATGATGTCATGGTGATGTCATAAACTTTCTCACACTCCTTAAAGTTCAGTGGAATTCTGCTTTCATCCAGACCATCGAATATGAACACAGCTTTGAGCTTATCATATGTCTTTGAATCCAGGTCTTTAAGATCAGGATAAAAGGCACACAAAAGTCCATGAAGACTGTACTGATAATCTTTAATCAAGTTTAGCTCCCGGAATGGAAGAACAAACATCAACTCTATGTCCCGATTTGCTTCATCCTCTGCCCAGTCTAGAATGAACTTTTGCACAGAGACAGTTTTTCCAATTCCAGCAATGCCTTTAGTCAACACAACTCTGAGATCTTCTACCTTTTGTCCTTTTTTCTTTTTTCTTTCTCTGTGTGGGAAATCTTTTTGACCTTGTAGAGGTTTAAAGATGTTTGAACAGTTGATTGGAATATCCTCCACATGTTTCCTGATTGTTCTCTCCATCTGTATAACTTCATGTTCTTCATTCACTCCTTCACTTTCTCCCTCTATGATGTAGAGCTGTGTGTAAATCCTCTTCAGGAGAGTTTTATTCTCTTCCGTTTTGATTCCCTCAAATAAGCTCTCGTACTTGTTCTTCATGCTGAATTTGTGTCTTTTTATGACTCTGTGCAGAATACTATCCACTGGTTGGTAAGAGTCCTGCTGCAGCGGTCCAGTGTATGGGACTGCTTCTGTGGATCTCTGCCTGATAGGAGTCAAACACAGGAAAATAAAAAATGGAAACACAATATAAACTACTGAGCATTTTACCGCATCAGACAGTACTGAATGTTTTATCACAGGCATTTTGTCCACTGTAAACTGTATGTAAAATCAACAGTGATGTACTTGCACAATTAATTACTGTAAATTGCTAACATTACAGTACTGAAAAAATGATCTTAAAATTTACATCTGCAAACTACAAATCCACTCCTGTAGGATTCAAGTACAGTACAACTACTGTAGATGTTACTGCAGTAGAATACTTAATAAGAAATAATAATATAACTCTAAATTAATGTGAATGTCAGATAAGACCAAAAACATCTTGCACTGATCAACTGATCATTACTGAGATACACTAAATAAATTAAAATCCATAGTATTAAAATTACAGTGACTCCCTCTGAATTTTCTAACAATCCTCAGTGTTAAACAATCCACCAAACAAAGGTTCTCAATTAGATTCAGGTTTTGGGATTGTGAGGGCCAATGACATCAATGCCTTCACTGTCCAGGAACTGCTTACACTCTCTGGACCCATGTGGCCGTGCAGTGTTCTGCACCAGGAGGACCCCAGGGCCCACTGCACAAATGTCTGACAATGAATTGGTCTAGTGTAATGTAGATGAATTGGATTTTTTCCATATAAAGTGTTTTATTTATTGCATACCTGTTTTAATAAAGCCAAGAATAGACAAAATTCCAATTCATATACATGACCAAGACTACTAACATTTTACCTTTAGGCTGTGTGAAACTTAATAACACTTCCACAATATTTTTGGACACTGAAATAAAATTACTCACTCTTGGTCTGATGCTGCAGCTTCACTGCTGAAATTAGGAGGGTTCCCCATAGACCGGTAACTCTTCATAGACACACAGCTGGCTCCTTCTCCTCCACTGCTGAAATTAGGAGGGTTATTCAAAGACCGGTCACTCTTCATAGACACACAGCTGGGTTCTCTTTCTTCCATGCTGAAATTAGGAGGGTTCCCCATAGACCGGTCACTCTTCATAGACACACAGCTGGGTTCTCTTTCTTCCATGCTGACATTAGGAGGGTTCTGCATAGACTGGTCACTCTTCATAGACACACTGCTGGGTTCTGGAGGTTCTGCATGGTTTACTCTTAAATTGATCAGGAAAGAATTTCTTTAGTCTAAATATAATGGACAATATTTACTTTTTTAATTGCTAATGAAAGGGAAACACTTTACAATAAGGGTACATTAACTAACAGTACTTAACAGCAGAAAGTCCCAACTGTTAATTGGCATTAGTTTATACATTATTAATCATTGAAAAGTTAGCTAATGCCTCAATTCATTATCATTTACAACATTCCTAAGCATTAAAAATGCACTAACTAAGGTCAATTAATAATTACTTGAGACATTACTTAACACTGAACAGTGTTTGTTACTGTTGTAAGTATTGTTAGTTATTTGCAACCCTTATTGTAAAGGGTTACCATAAAAATTTACTTACCCTGGGTCAGAGGTTCCATCTCCATTGGTAGAGTAAAAAAGCCCCATTGTTGACTGTTTACCCTCCACACACACACACACACACACACACACACACACACACACACACACAAATAATTTTGAAGCAAACAGGGTTTAATTATGCATTGTGATGGAAAAATGTTATGATGTGCATTGTGGAATTTAATTGTTATTGGCGGAAGTGGGAGTTCAATCAATCCTGGCAATGTGTGAGCAGGACCACAGATACATGTAGAAAAAAACTGCAAATTAATAAATAGCATAGAAAATTATAATAATCACGCAATGATTTCCATGCATAACGAACAGAAGGAAAACAACAAATCAATCTGTAAGATTACTACTACTACTACTACTACTACTACTACTACTAATAATAATAATAATAACGCATATATTCATTCATTTAATTTAATTAAATTTGATATATTTTTTATTTCTGAATCAATCCCTACATCCAGTGTACAGGCCTGTCACGGTCTCGCTCTGTTCCCCTGTGTTTCTCCTGTAATTTTCCGTCATGTGTGTCTAGTTTGTAGCTCCGCCCCTCGTTACCTGTCTCCCCAGGTGTTCATTGTTTCATGTTTAGTATAAATAGTACCTGTTAGTCTACGTTTGCTGTCTGTCACCCCTGTCGTTCCCTGTTCTGGTTCCTGTGTCTGGTTCGCCGTTCATGTCCAAGGTCCAGTCTCCTTTCTTTGTCCAGTCTCTTGTCCGGTCTTCAGTTCAGTCTCCTGTTCTGCCCCATGTTAAGTCCCCGGTCTCGTCTCTTGTGTTTCCCGGCCTCTCCCCGCCGCCGGCCCCCGGTGTTCGTTTTTAACGCGCCTCAGGAGCTGCGCGTTTAGGGAGGGGCTTCTGTCACGGTCTCGCTCTGTTCCCCTGTGTTTCTCCTGTAATTTTCCGTCATGTGTGTCTAGTTTGTAGCTCCGCCCCTCGTTACCTGTCTCCATGGGCGCAGATGGCACTGGGGACGGGGGGGACATGTCCCCCCCAGATTTATAGTGACCTCATCCGAAATCTAGCATCTACAAGCATAAACGTTGGGGTTTTAATTTAATTAACTGTACGTTTGTGGAATTCTGTGTTCCACAATGCCCTCGTTTTTAAACTAAAGCGTTCAGTTCAGAGGTTACATTGTTCGGAGCTCCGTGTTCCAGTTCCAATGTAAATTTAACGCACCTTCTCAAGTCCGGGGTTCTAAGGAGCTGGTAACTGCCTGTATACTACAGACACAGGCAGTTACCAGCTCCTTACGGTACGTGTCCACTGGCACTTTTTTTCAACGCAAGCCGCTGCGCTGGATCTCCTTGCTCGTTTTTGAATTAAAATGAAGCAACAGAAGTAGACAGTCATAAGTTTAATATTTGTATTTTTTTACCAACCTCACTGTAACCTATAGCTCTATAAATCCATATTCTGCCGCTTTCAGCTTCTCTTCTGTGGTTGAAAGGCGCCTGTTCTGTGTGTGTGTGTGTGTGTGTGTAAGAGGCTTGTGTGTGTGTGAAGACGCAGCCTGCTCTTCCCTCATTGGCTGGACGCAGCCTGCTTTTCCCTGATTGGCTGGACTGGACACAGTGCGGCGGCCGGATTTATTTGAATAAAGTTGAGCCGGAGGGCGGAGCTGCGTTAAACGCAACGCAACCCGGCATGCACCGAGGCATGCAGCAGCTCTCTCCATTGATTTTATGTATGACGTTATTATGATGTTATTTTAGTAAGCAGTCGCTGTTAACTGAAATTATAAGATGTAAAATGTTAACATTGTCTTCCTGGTCTTGCCTAGGCTGTAGCAATGAAGAAACAAAAAACAATAACAATATTCTAAAGTTTATTGCAGCATATATATATATATATATATATATATATATATATATATATATATATATATATATATGTATATATATATATATATATATACCAAGCTGTAAAATCATATATATATATATATATATATATATATATATATATATATATATATATATATATATATATATATATATGATTTTACAGCTTGGTCCCCCCCAGTTCAAAATTTCCATCTGCGCCCCTGCCTGTCTCCCCAGGTGTTCATTGTTTCATGTTTAGTATAAATAGTACCTTTTAGTCTACGTTTGCTGTCGGTCTTTGCACCTTCCTCGTTTGTCTTGCTACGGTTTTGCCAGTTTAGTTCCACATTTCTTAGTTCTGTGTTAAGTTTATATTCCCTGTTTATTCTCTTGTTTGTTCTAGTTCCTTGTTTATTTATGTATTATTCCCTTGTATATATCCCTAGCTTTGTTTTGTTTGTTATCTGTTTAGCTTAGCTCTTTGTTGGTTTTCACGGTTTGTTTATGTACTTATTTATATTCGTTATTTCCTTGTTTGTTTGTTTGTTTATTTACCTATTATTCATTAAAGTCTGTCTTACCCGCTTTTACGTCCGCCTCCCATCTGGTCCCGCGTTACAAGGCCTAAATCCAACTCTAAAGCAAGATTCCTGATCTGGCTGCAATCAATGCTTAAATCTTGATCAATGCATTCAGTAATGATAATAACAATAAATGTATTTTAAAACAAACTTCATGAGTATAACAGACACACGACTGGTACTCAAGGAAAGCTGCAAATAGCCAATGCAAGCAACCAAAAAAATCCTCAAGATATTACTGATAAATATCAAAGTGAAGTATGGACCAACAGACACACACGCGCACACACACACACACACACACACACACTGATAGGACAATTTTAGCATCTCCAATTAACCTGATGGCATGTGTTTGGACTGTGGTAAGAAATGGGACAGCTGTTTTAATTAATAAATAAGTAAATTTCAAGCACTAAATTAAATTCATTTAATTGATATTAGGACTGCGGGTGGGAGTGGCAGAAATGTGTATGTGGAGGGTGGGTGTGGGATTAAAACAAGTGATTTTTGTCAGGATTGGGAGGTAACGGCACTAAAACAAGCGGGAGCGGGCAGGAGCGGGTTTAAAAAAGCAGCCCTGTGCAAACCTCTACAGTGTGGTAATACCCAAATTTACATTCTGTTCATTTGAAATCTTATGCAGTCGCATTGATTGAACACCAGATGTCAGGATCCCACTAGTGTAGGAGAACAAGTGGACAGAAGCAAAGGGTGGAGGACATGTCAATTATTTGTGACTGAAGCCAATCACACAATAACTTTTTTTGTCTTTCAGTTTTTATTAAGCCAGTCAGCAGTCAGAGCCTGGGGCAAACCTGAGGTGCTGGGGTTTGGGCCATTATTTAGGCAAACACACAGAGAAACAGTGTATCACAAAAAAATGCATCAAAAAACATTTAGTCATATGTGTGTTTACTAGTGTTTCACAACTCCTACATACCTAAATTTGTTATTTGAATTTCAGAATATGTAAAATATTGATTTCAACACATTTCTATGCTTTTTGGGTGTAATACTGAATAAATACTGTATATTTGGCAGTGTTGAGTCAGATCTGATTTGATTTAGCCCCTGGTCTGTGTTAACATTTCATATCTAACTGATCCACCTTCATACCACCTTCATACACACGCACACACCTTCTGATCAGATAAGAAATATCATTGTAATTAATTAAAAATCTGCATGATAGTCAATTGTTACGATCCTTAAAAGAGGAAACTGTACCCTCAAATCTCATGTATGATAAACTGAGATTACTGATACCTTTTCTGAGGCTGTTCTAGAAGATCATCAGTAAGTAAGTCCGTCTTCTTCACCTTCAATGAAAATGAAACTTGTGTCTGCTCTGGGTGAGGTGTTTTAAAAAGCACAATCTGCATACAAATCTCTACAAAAGCGTGTCAGACTGGTTCTCTAACAGGGTCTAAAGGGGGTCATCTTTGGAATGTTCTAAATGTTCCAACTGAACTTTAACTTGTTAAACTTAAAAGATCTAATGGGACAAAGAGTGAGTGTACATTAAAATGTCACTAGGTGACATAGTTTCCTTGAAATCATCACCATACCTGCTCAGCAGAAGTCGCTGATGACTGAAGAGCCGCTCCTATACTGTTAAACCAACACTGCAACTGGAGAGGACCTGTTCTAAGAGGCTAGTCTTTGAAATGTTATGAACATTGCAACTAAACTTTATTCAGCTCAAATGATCTGGTGGGATAGAAAGTGTGTGAGACAGGCTACATCAAAATGTCACTAACTGACATACATTGGTGTGAAAAGTGTTTTTTTCCCTTCATGATTCTTATTTTTTTGCACGTTTGTCACTCTTAAATGTTTCAGTTCATCAAACTAATTTATGTATTATTCTAATACAACAAAAGTAAACACATAAGTTTTAAAATTATTACAGGAGAAAATAGTTAAAACATAACTTAACTGTGGTTTATTACAGCTGAGTTTAATTTCTCTAACCACACCCAGTCCTGATTACTGCCACATCTGTTCTCAATCAAAAAATCACTTATCCAAATATCCAAAGAATTTCAGGAACCAGGCCCAGGCCCCAGCTCACAACCTCAACTTTGTTACAGTAAAAGCCCTTACACTGTAATTCCACCCACTGCCTTTTTTATAAGCTCCCCTTCTCCTTTATATCACCACAGAGATGATACAGAGATACTGCACAGTTTACCATTATTACTCTTAAGTAATTTGACATTTTTGTATTGTACTAACAAATTAATAAAAATGCACTTTGACACACATCCGCAGCAACTGACATTTAACAGAAAAAAATTAACATAATTGAAAAATAAATAAATAAATTATTAATAATATAATAATAATAATAATAATAATAATAATAATAATAATAATTATTATTATTATTATTATTATTATTATTATTATTATTATTGTTATTATTATTATTATTATTATTATTATTATTATATTGTTTATTTGTATAAATGTACCTGTATGACAAAAATGTTATTCAAGTTACAGGAAGTATACTACTACTACTACTACTACTACTACCACTACTACTACTACTACTACTACTACTAATAATAATAATAATAATAATAATAATAATAATAATAATAACACTTTATTTTTACAAACATTTCTTTACATGTACATTTATGACACACAGCAACTGTAACTGTATTTTAGTATAACATTGATTTTTGTTTTATTCTATAAAATAATATAATAATATTATTTCATATATACATTTGTTTAGTACTTCAGTACTAGTACTATTTTTGTATTTTTATTATTAATATAAACTCACATTATTATTATTATTATTATTATTATTATTATTGTTATTATTATTATTATTATTATTATTATTATTATTATTGTTATTGTTATTATTGTAGATTTTCTTATTAATGAGAAATGACGACGTCAGATGTGCACGTGGGTTATTGAAATCATGCGTCACTTCCTTTTTCTGTCGCCTGGCCCCGCCCACCGCAGGTCCTGTAGTGCGCTGTCCGCGGTGCTGAAGACCCCCAGACTGTCATCCTCACTCTCAGCTCATCCTGCAGAGGGGGATCTGCTCAGTGTGTTATCAGGGTCTGCTCACACATGGCGCGGATCCTGCAGTACCCGGATGGCAGTAACGCAGGGGAGGTGGTAAACAGTAGTGAGCTGAAACTGGGCCCTGGAGCAGCTCTGAATAACCTCAGGTATCATCATCATCTTTCTGATCTTCTTTCTCATCAGCAATGCTGCAGCCTCACCTTCTCTGTCTCTCTCTCTCTCTCTCTCTCTCTCTCTCTCTCTCTCTCTCTTTCTCTCACTCTCTCTCTCTTACACACACAGACACACACAGACACACATAAACACAGACAAAGTCATACACACAGTCACAGACAGTCACACACACATATACACAGGCAGATACACACGCAGACCTGGGTGTGGCTACAGAAATTAAACTCAGGTGTGATAAACCACTATTGAGTTATGTTTTAATTGGGGGAAAATAATTTTTCACTCAGGGCCACGTAGGCTTCATTTAAAAACTGTCTTTGACTAATATTTAAATTAGTTTGATTATCTGAAACACATGAGAGACAAACAAACCACATCTTTTAAAAATGAACTCTGAATTTGTTTTGCTGAATAAATGCAGAATGAATCTTTTAGTAGGTGATATTTTTCTTAATTTTAAAGAGTTTATTTCATTGATATTATCATAAAAAATATCAAGCTTTTAAAATGTGCATCTTGGGATAACTCCACCCTTTTAAGTAAGTAATTATTGACATCATTGACATCACCTTCATTAATTACTTTACTAATTACTTAACACACTAATTAATAATATTAATTTTACTAAATATTTTTTAAATTGTCTCTGAGCTAAACGCTTTTTTGCTCTGTCTATATGTGTCTATGTGTCTGTCTCTCTTGATGAAATGCATCAAAACTATTTTGGAGAATTGGTTGATTATTTGTTTATCTTTGTTCATCAGTGAAAATTGAATTTGAACTAAAGAGATTTATCAGAAAGCTAATGATAATAGACATGTATAGAATCTGCTGACATCTGGTTCAGCACTTTTGAATGTAGTGAGTTACATAGTGATCTCATGCCTAGATGATTTGGTGATAGAAAAATTCATCAGAGGCAACAAAATGATTGATATAATGTCTTCTATTATGTGCACAAATGACTAGATAATGTGGTGAGTTTGGACAGTTAGTTTTGAGAATATCAGTTTTGATCTGAAAAATGCACCAAAGTGACTGATAAAGCTGTAAAGGTGGACTGATCCCTGAGGACAGACTGACAGACTGTGACTCTGCATAGGGATGAAGCTGCAGTGCTGGAACCAATCAATCTCAGTCTGGCACTCTTTCATTACGGGATTTAATATATTTCTCTCCTGTGTTCTCTCACCCAGTCTCTCTCTTACACACACACACACACACACTCATTCATTCATTTATTTTGTCTATTTTTTGTCATAAGCAAAATTATTGTGACATTAGGATGACTCATTAATATCTGCAGCATACATACATATAAACATATGTAGTTTTATATATATAGACAGACAGACAGATACACATGTAAACACATTCATATGTCTCTGCTGTAGGTATCAGTGGTGATGGATGGACAGAGGAAAGGGAATGTGTGTAACGGTGTTCCAGAGCGGCGCTCCGTGGTCCTGGTATCGGAAGCTCATGGGCAGCAGATACTGAGCGTGCTCCGTGGGTTCCGCTCCAGAGGCGTGCTGTTTGACTTCAGCATTCGTGTTCAAAATGAGACACTGCCGTGCCATCGCTGCGTCCTCGCCGCCTGCAGCGACTTCTTCAGGTCAGAGATTGTTCTTGTACATAGACAGGGCCAATCATCACTTTCATATCCTCAATTACAGACCACGTGTGTATATACACCAATTCACCTTAACATCAAAACTAACTGCCTAATATTGTATTGACTCAACTCAGAGGTCTCAAAACAGCTTTCACACTTAAACAAATGTACTGGACCTGCGGAGCAAGTGCACCTGGGTCTGGAAAAAATGCTGAAAAAAGTGTGAAAAACACCCTCAGACTGATACTCACAGTACAAATTAAGAACTATTTACGCAATCTGTTTAAACCATACTGTCCTGAGTGCCGGTGAAGTAGTGGGGGTGTGGCCAACAATACACCAAAATGAATTCATAGCATCTGTTATATTGTTATATTGTTATATATCTGCATATTTTTAACTTTATATTCTAGGTAACACATTTATCTATGGACAGATCTGAACACTCTTGGTATTTTAATCACAGTGTCTTTATGAAGTCACCTGGAATAGTTTTCTCAGCATCTTTAAGTAGTTTCTGGAGGTGCTGAACAATAGTTGCTGCTTTTCCTTCATGCTGTGAAGCTCCAGCTCATCCCAAACAAATCACCTCAAATCACCATCTCAGTTCATCAGGTTTAGATCAGGGGATTGTGGAGGACAAACACTTTTTTACTGTTTACTATGTAATTTTCATATGTGTTACTTAATTGTTTTCATGTCTTTAATATTAATCTATGATGTAGAAAATGAATACTAAAATTAAATGAAGAAAAACACTGAATGAGAAGGTGTTTGAATTTGACTTATACTGTAAATAAATCAGTAAATGAATCCTTCAGTGTTTTGTCAAATGTAAGCTGATATGATGTTTTCTGTCACAGGGCCATGTTTGAAGTGAACATGCGTGAACGTGATGATGGCACAGTTACACTAAGCAATCTGTCCGCTCCAGCTGTGCGCACCTTCCTGGACTTTGCGTACTCTGGTGAGATTGAGATTGTGGAGGAGAATGTGGACATGCTCTTCCAGCTCGCTTCCTTTCTGCAGGTGAGAAAAGAGCTGAGAGCTGATTATCTCAGGATTTAGCCCACAAGAGCCCAGATCAACTTTTAAATACTGATACTAAGTTCAAAATTGAACACAATTTCATCATTTTGTCATAATATGTCAAATTAGGTGTTGTTGAAACTGTAAAACTGAAACACAATAAAGAAATATTTTCTAAAACTCATAATGACTATAATGTTATTTTAAAATGGTAATGTTGATAAATTTGGGATGCACTAGGCTCCCTGTTTCAGCTGCATTTATGCCCATTGAAAATGAAAGTATTTTAGTAGAATGTAAATATATTAAAGAAGAAGCTGAGTTAGACATTTGTCTGGAGTTCTCTTGAGTCTCTGCACAGATTATCTTCGTACTAGACTACATACGTCTGCTATGTTCTTGCTGGAGTGGGGAAGTAGTATAAACCAATAGGGTGAAGGAATAGTATATGTTTATACTTCTCATCCAGCCACAATCAGATTCACTCTATCTGGATGGAGAGATTTATCTGTATAGGGTTTTTTGAAGGATGAAATGGAATAGAACTAAAAAGACTATTTTTAAAATGTAAGGAGTGGAAAGTTTAGATAACCAACATTTCTATTTAAGTAATAAAGTATTTATACTTTGTAACATGACACCTCTGGTATCTAACATATGTTTACAGGTGGGCACACTCTCTCGTGCTTGCAGCGACTTCTTGATCCAAACCCTGCATCTTTCTAATTGCCTTCACCTCCTGGCCATTGCTGAAGGCTATGGATCACCTCACCTCCTGCGTCGCTCCACTGAGTTTGTCATGGCTCATTTCTACATGCTCTCCTGCAGCTCAGACTTTCTGGAGATGCCGGCTCAGGTACTGGAGCGCTGCCTGTCTGCTGATTCCCTCAGCATCCCGGATGAGGAGAGTGCGCTGCGTTCCCTGCTTCGGTGGATAAAACATGACCCGCTAAAACGAAGCCAAATGCTTCCAGAGTTTCTCACCCATGTTAGACTCCACCAGCTTCCTCCTGCTCTCCTGGAGGAGGTGAGCCGGTCCGAGCATCTGCTTTTAAATGACCAACAGTGTTCCCAAAAGATAAAGGAAGCATTTGAACAGGCAAAGAAGTTTAGTGGCCTCTTTCCAGATGCTCGTCCGTCCACTACTTCCAGCTACATCTATGTGCACAAGACAGAAGAAGATGGCTTGACCCGCCATGCTTTCTGCTACGATGTGGAAGCTGACCGTTGGCGCGAGCTGCCCCAGGATGCTGCAAGACTTGCTGACTTGCCAGGCTCATCTCTGGCTGGCTTTGCAGAGAAGCTGTTTGTGACCGGAGGCTGTCGGGGAAACTGTTGCCGGACTGTGCGACTGCATATTGCAGAACCTCATCATGAAGCTACGAACGAGGTCTGGTGCTACTGTCCTGTCACGGGTAGCTTAGTCCAAGCCCCAGCCATGAGAAAAGACCGTACGATGCATGCTTCGGTCTGTACATTGAGGCGTCTCTACGTGATCGGTGGAAAAACTTGTGGACCCTCTCACAATGTCCAAAGCCTTCCAGATGTAGAGTACTACGACCCACTGCTGCGTTCCTGGAAGTCAGTCAGTCCTCTACCACGACGGATCTACTTTCCAGAGGTAGCTGCATGTGGAAGCATAGTCTACGCTCTTGGCTCAGAGCTGGAGATGTCCGAAGCCTTCAACCCATCACTGGACTGCTTCTTTCGCTACGATGCAATCGCTGACCAGTGGTGCCAGCTAGTGGCTGAATTTGGACAGTTCTTCCATGCCACTCTCGTCAAGGCCGTGGCCATTAACAAAACCCTGTACCTGTGTGACCTGTCCACCTACAAAGTGTACAGCTTCTGCCCCGAAACTTGCGTGTGGAAGGGGGAGGGCTCGTTCGAGTGTGCTGGCTTTAATGCCGGGGCCATAGGTGTGCGGGACAGGATCTACATCCTGGGTAGCGACTACTCTCCAGACGAGGTCACAGACGAGGTGCAGGTATATCACAGTGGACGCTCCGAGTGGGAGGAGGTGGCATCCATGCCCAGGGCTCTCACTGAGTTCCACTGCCAGGCACTCAGCTTCAACCGCTATAGAGACCCCTGGAGGTCAGAGCCAACTGAAACACTGTGAACAAAGTCAGGAATATTATCTGGTCGCATAGAAGACTACAATCGATCAAGCACTACAATCCTAATAACAGGAAAAGCATGCATGTTTTGCACACACATACTTAAACACGTAGCCTACATAACATAAATTCTAGGTCATGACAACAATATGTTTTTTATTCAAATGAAAACACTAACCTCCCTTGCTAAGAAAAGGCTTTGTAAAAGATCGGGGAGGCCAGATGTGTAATGTTTTTGGAATACAAACCAAAAACAGCATAAATATAGATATATACACACACACAGTACTTAGAATAGTTTGGGTTCCTGAGTGGCTAAACCATCAATGAAATCAATGAATGCTTATACATGCACTTTATAATAGATTTTCTGCAGTGGTCATATAAACCACATAGTCAGATTTCTTAGATTGAAATATCTATAAACTAGATTTTAAAAATCTGATTAAATGAATTGGATTTTAGCTCAGTAATCAGGTATCACAGTGCATGTAAACCTTAACCAGAGTATTCTGTGATTTCTCAGTCTGTGCATGAGTGAAAATAGACCCTGGTAGCAGAAATAAAGGATCATTGTTTAATATAGCACCCAAAGGATTAGGACAAATTACTTTGAGAGCAATGCTAAAACCAATTTAGCTGATGTAAGATCTTATTGTAGCCCATTGTGTAAGAAAAGAGCTGCAGCATTAAGTTTTAAGGTCTTATTCTGTGGGTTCAATGGCTTGTTGCAAAGCAAAAATCTGATTATTTCCTGATTCATGAAAGGAACCAGTTTATGATTACCCAAGTCCACATGTACACGTTAATTAAATTACTTAAATAAAAAAAACTATATTTAAAAAATAAGGCAACTAAGGCAAGTTTGTGCACCTTCACAGCTATTAAATAATAGGTATGAAGCTGTAATGAAAAAGCACTTTATGTAAAGCACTTTAATGTCTTTAATGTAACTTGAGTAAAATGTAATTTATATGCTACATAGCCATAAGTACAAAAGTTGGGTGTGGATACCATTGCATATAAGACTACAACTTAAGAAGGCAGCCTATACCACCAGTCACCAGCAGAGGGCAAGCAAGTAAGCAGCAGAGTGGTAGAACTGGTGGGTATGGGGCAAAATACTCCAAACCCCAGAATCCTCAGCAGCAATCAGCGCTGACAAGCCAAGACAAGACAAGACAAGACAAGACATTGAGAACAAAAAGAGAACACAGAGTCTACCAAAGACAAACAAAAAAAGCTGTTTTTTATGTTAAATTAAACATCCTGGTCTTTAGATCCATGTTCTTCTTTGTTTGAACATGCCATGTGGCATTTCTTTTGTGAAGTTTCTCCTTTATTTCCCACCTTGCACCTTGCACTCACTCACACAGCTGCACTTAGATCTATTGGTTCATTGGTAGCATACTGACCTACAATCCTCTAGGTTGGTTAATTAAACCCTACATTGGGGTGTGCACAATATCACTGTATAACTAATAATACACACACACACACACACACACACACACACATATATATATATATATATATATATATATATATATATATATATATATATATATATATAATGACTATATATAGCAATGGCTATATAGTAAATAAGATAAAATAAGTAGAGCAATTCCAAACACAGTTCTGGGCCTGGAGCCACCTTATCCTTCAAATGTGTTGCTTTCGCTTCTCCAAACACACTTGATTGAGCCAATCATTTCATATAAAGCCCTTTTTGAATTGTGGTGAATGTGTTAAAGCAGGGAAACCACTAAAATGTTTTAGGATGGTGGGCTCCATGACCAGGACTGAAGAACTCTGCCATAGATATGAGGCAGTTCATTTCTGACCATTTTAGTGGCAATAAAATCTGTAAGAGAGCTTTTAGGGGCATTAAATGTTCCCTTTTTTTAGACAGTGAGTGTAAATCTGCACCTGCATCCATGCATAATAAAAATGAATAAACCGAAAACTGCTGTTGTTAAACTTTTTTATTTCTCACTGAAATAAAATACCATACAGAGCTGCTGTTTGTGTTGCTGTTCATGTTGTGCACTGTATGTCCAAACATTTGTTGGAAAAGCTTCTTATTATTAAATAACTTAAGGTGCATCCACCATTAATATAGTAAAGACTATGTCTATAAAACTGGATGCTTTGGTAGAGCTCCACCATTATTATTCCCAACAATAACCCTCGGCTGTAGAGGTTGAAGCCCCAGAGCTTCCACTGTGGGGCAGTAGAACTGCAATCTCTGGAATGAGGGAGCTCCATCCAGTTGGATGTGTTGTGATCCAGGGCTTGATTTCGGAAGGAACGCTGGGGTGAGTAGGTCTCCACATATCTTTGGCCCTGTAATACATGTGTTTTGTCTCTTGACACCTTGTGAAAACAACATCTTATCCAGAGTAATGTTGGGCCTACCAAGCATTTAGGGTAGTTAAATACACGGTAGCTGATATATATTCAGGCCTGTTTGATTAACTAGCTAAGTAACTAAACTGGTAGGCTAACTAAATTGATAGTATAAGCCTCTTTTGATTAAGCACTGTGGCAACAATGGCAAGCAAAGCTTTAGGAGTAAGTCATCTGGACTTTTAGGGTTACTTCAGTTTTGATACATTGGAGGAATCCCTTCAGGGAGTGCTTCTCCAACTGTGGTATTTTGGAGAACCACTGCATTTTAGGGTGGTACACCAGATGGCCTCAGATTGAAATCAGTTTTTTTCCTTTAATTGTTTACTTTTCTTTGTGTTCAGTGTTCACTCTGGTAGATACTGTATATAAACTTACACTTCAGTTATTTACAGTGTAAGAGTCCCTACAGTTGTATCCTGTGGAACTCCAGGATTCACCATAGTGTCTGTATTAGTAATAATAGCAAAATAATTAAGCTAAGGTTTAAAGGGGTGCCATGTAGACTCTGTAGTCCACTACTCCCTATTCCCCCACACTCCTGTTATTTCCCTCTGTCTCAGTAGGCATACTGCAGATTTTGCAGATTGTAAATTAGGTAAGGCCCGCACAGAAGCCCCAGTAGGTGCTACTTAAACGTTTTTGTTTGATCATTGGTGATACAATTTCGTTTAAAGTTTGAGAAATAGAATTAAGGTGATTTGAGGAATTTCCAAGGAAGCTTAAGGTGCTTCAACTTGTATAATTTTAAAAGTGTACAAGCACTACATATAGCAGCACAACAACAACAAAAAAAGAGAACTTTCTCCTACTTACTTTTTAAAAATAGCCTTGTTATTTGTTGTCCACCCAGATGGAGTGAATCTGATTGTGGTTGGATGTAGAGAAGTATAAAAATGTACCATTACAACACCCTATTGATTTATACTGTGATCCATCACGCCTGCACACGTCACACCCACACTCCAGCAAGAACATAGCAGATGTATGTAGTCTAGTATGAAGATGATCCGTGTAGAGACTCGAGCCAAACGTCTAACTAAGCTTGTTTAATATATTTACTTTACTAAAATACATTCATTTTTGTGGACATTGGACATTTATGCAGCTAAAACAGGGAGCCTAGTGCATCCCAAATTTATCAACTTTGACATTTTAATATAACATTATAGTCAATATTATGGCTTTTAGAGAAATGTGTTTTGGGGAGGGCGGGTAGTGCACTATAGGACTCTGTGGCACTGCCTAAGATTATGTCCTTAATGGAATTTGTATTACTATTACTTGCATTACTTTTATACTTTTAAGTTAAGTTTAGTTTTGCAACCAGTACTTTAACACTTTTATATTAGGAGTAAAAAGCTTGATTTGATGCTTCAACTTCTACAGACGTGTTTTAAACTCTTGTATCAATGCGTTTACCAGAGGAGTGAATGGGAATACTTTGGACACCGTTGGTAATTGGTCCAAAAGTCTGATCCTTTGGCCTTGACTGTAGTTTGAGTCTTGTGTTTATTTATTAGTCTTGTGCAAAGGTTTACAGCTTTATCTATGTAAAAAAAAATAGTCAAGACTCTTTGAGTCACAGACAATACTGTTTATTTCTTTATTTCATTTTTGTCTGAGCACGTCCAAATGTCCAGATACCTAAACATTACCTAAACTGCAATGTTAAAGCAATCTGGCAGTGACTGCAGTTAACATGTGCTCAGTGCTGTGATAAACCAAAGCCAAAAACAAGTACACCAAAGCAGCCAAAACAAAAAGTTAAGATCCATATCATCATTCTTCTCTTTATATTTTTAACCACTACATTCTGAAGCCGATGTCTTGTGTTGTTGAGCAGTCAGCCAAAGGTCTTTTCTCTCTCTCTCGCTTCCAAACCAAGTATCGCCATCTGTTGATCGGGTGGGGGTGGCAGTGCCGCATGCTTTCCTCCCAGACATACATCGCAAGAGCAGTGCTAAGCAGCTAGAGCCCATCGCTCGCTCATTTCCTTTACTCCTGGTAGGATCTGACCAGCAGCCACATGAGCATCACTGTGATCAGGACGATCATAAAGTTCAGAAAAAGCTCCTGTACAGACCGGTCCATCTCTCGCAGTCAGGACAGAGGTACTGATTAAGAGAAATCTGTGAGGGATGTTGATGGGAGATTAGAAGAAAGGGATTTGTTGTGCAGTCCACTATAACGAGAAAGAAAGAAAGAAAGAAAGAAAAAGAAAGAAAGAAAGAAAGAAATATAAAGTAAGTGTCAATTTAAAGGACCAAATAAACATTATATTTTCGGTAGAAGCTCATAAAATGATCAGGACTTCTCAACAGATTTTAAGGAAACATTTTGAGTATGCTAGTATGTCATGGTAATTTCTGTAGCTTGAGGCTCCAAATCTGCCCACCGCCATTTCCGAAGTCCAATTTTCACAACCCGGGTTGGCAGGTAAAGAACACAACAGCACGCAATCAGTGTGCTGCAGCCATGGATACAGGCCAGCTGGCTAGTTTTCTCCTGAACAGGTAATCACTAAACTTCAGAAAGGTTCACTAACAAAAATAATAACTAAAAAATACATATGTTCATTTACAATGTGCAAACAATAAAAAACGTTGCCGACGTTCTCTTTCGGTTGTTCACCGACGTGTGTTTCAGAACTTTCGAATCGGACAGTTCTTCACACCTGACACTCTGGCTGAAACTCCACCCTCTTTGACTAGGTCTGCCTAACAACAGAGCAATCTATATTCTGATTGGCTCAGCGAGAGTACATTATAATATACAGCCGATGGATTGGCAAGCGTGAGAAATACCATGTGTGGCATGTGAGCGTGTGAACTCGCTGAGGTGCGTGTGTCACACACTCAAAGCGTGAGACTTGAGAACTCTGACCTTAGCAACCTGTGTGTTTGCAAAAGTCCAGGGCAATTTCAATACTATACTTTGCAACCGGGGTGTTGACACATTTTGCTCAGGCTGACTGACATATTATACTCGGCAATCAGGGTGTTGGAACATGCAGGACACTGACCAGTGTTCAGAGTATTTGGGTCAAAATCAGGCTTGTTTGATGAACTTTTTTTTGTTGTTTTCCACATTTCAATTCCAGGTGTCCACCAAAAAAAAACATTTATCAACATTATTTAATGTAATTTACTCAATAAATTATTATTTTTTCTCCGTGTTTACATTCCGCGGGGTTTAAAATGTTTCCACAGTTAGACACACACACACACACACGCTGGATTAATAAGCGCTCTGAAAGTCACGTCCAGGTTTAAACCCACCTGTTGTCTCTGAGTTTCAAATTCTCATCTTTCATCTGCTCAACTGCGGCTACAATCCCCCCATACTGACAGCTCTCTGGCTACAGCCCACCCTTACATAAACACTGCTGAACACCACCCAGAACCTCTCTGCTGTTGATAAGGGATGAGGTAAACAGAAACAAGTAAACCATTGTTTTACTTCATTAGTACTTCATTTCTAGATATAATGAGCCTAAATAATTTAGACAATCAGTAAAAACAAGTGATTTAAACAGCTGGAACTCTGAAACTTGTTGTAAATGTTAGACATAGTCATCATTGTTTATTCCTAGACTAAAACGTCTGCAGTTGCTTTTGGGATGGCCCACACGAGGCAGCTATTTAGGTCATTACTGAGATGTTTCTTTAAATAGTGATACATCCTGCTGAGTCACTCTTGAGCAAAGATTGACTCCGGTTCCTAACGTGCCACAACACCCTTTCTTATGTTTTTTCGATTGGCAGGAGTGAGAATTTGGTTGTTATTGTAACTACGACACTGCAGATACAATGCACGTCACTTATAAAGCACAGTGCATCATATACAGCCATAAGATATTTACTGTTTAAATGCAGTTCTCAGTACAATATTTGTTTTATTTTACTGTCATGTTTTTATTTTATTTATTTATATATATATTTTACATTTTACAAATATTATAAGTTTATTTATTTGGCTACTTATTATTAGATGTTTATCTGTTTCTTTAGAGTGCAATTATATTAATTCCATTCTGCTCACTTAAGCTTTTATCCTGTTTTTAATCTATTTCAAATAATTTATCTGAATTATACAGTACCAGTCAAACGTTTGCACACACTTTAAATTCAGTTTTTTTTTTCATCATTATTTTAAAATGTCCTGCATTTTGGATTAATACCAAACTTATGCAAACTATAAATAAAAGCATATTCAATTATTTAGTAAACAACAAAAAAGGATGTTAATATGTTTTATATTTTAGAGGTAGCTCCTCTTGCTTAGATGACAGTTTTGCACATCTTGGCTGGATTTTCTCAGTCAGCTTTATGAGGTAGAGTCACCTGGAATTTCAGGCTTTCAGTTAACAGCTGTGCTCTTAGTTAATTACTTGAATTTCTTGACTCTTTGAGAGCATGGTTTGAGAGCATCAGTTTTAAAGTTGTGAAGAGGTAGAGTTGGTGTACAGTGAATAGCTCTATTTGAGTAATGTTCTAATACATATTATGGCAAGACCTACTCAACTAAGTAAAAAAAAATACTTTATAAAGCTCTCATCAGGACTGCCCCAGGAAAGGAAGAGCAAGAGTTCCCTTTGTTATACAGAATAAGATCATCAGAGTTACCAGCAATGTGGTCTGGTTTCTATACATTTACAGTTTACATGATAGTATGCAATTATACCTAATAATCTCTTTATTTATTTCCTTCTTACCTGCACACCTGCAGGAACTTCCCCAGCCGCAGACAGTATCTCCCCCTCGTTCACTCTCGTTCTTTGCCTCTTCTCTCTCTTTCTCCCTCTCTGTCTCTCTCAATGGATTTTTCAGGCCCCCCTCAAATTTTTCTTTGCCTGAAGTGACCCTGCAAAGGTGCACCTCCCAAACAAGGCCTTTATACAGCCCTGCTGTGATGTCACCGGCCAGGGCAGGGCAGTTATCTAAGACCACTGTCCAGGGGAATAAAACTGTGTGTGTGTGTGTGTGTGTGTGTGTATTGGCATGTATTTGCCACATTGTGAGGACCTCATGTGCTCAGGAAAGGTGGAAACATCTTGCGTTGATTTGTGAAAAAAAATCAGTTTTACCTTAATACATGCAACACATTATATTTTAAGTAAAAAAAAAAGTCTAAAGTATGCTTTTGTTGCTACAGTTGAGATAAATTTACAGCTCTGGAAATAAGAGACCACTCAAGAATGGTGAGTTTATTTACTTTTGCCAAATTGAATACCTCTGGAGTATAATCAAGAGGAAGATGGAAGATCACAAGCCATCAAACCAAACTGAACTGCTTGAATTTTTGCACCATAAAGTTATCCAAAAGCAGTGTGTATAAGACTGGTGGAGGAGAACATGCCAAGATGCAGGAAAAATGTGATTAAAAACTTGGTTTATTTTACCTAATATTGATTTATGAACTCTTGAAACTTAATGAATATGAACTTGTTTTCATTGCATTATTTGAGGTCTGAAAGCTCTGCATTTTTTTGCTATTTCAGCCATTTCTCATTTTCTGCAAATAAATGTTCTAAATGACAATATTTTTATTGTTAATGTTGGCCGTTATGATTCAGAATCTGAAGTATAATAACTGAGCTGTATAATATCAAAATCTATGCTGTAAAGCAGCAGTAGCAGTATCTTTGAGTGAGAAGAGAACATGATATTCTAAAAAAAAATACCTACTACCATAAACACAGACTAAATGAAAGCCAAGGCTGATGGTCAGTCAGTACTGGATGCTGGTGATCTTCAGGCACTCAGATGGCACTTCATTAAATACAGACTGTACTGATTCTGTACTGGAAATCACTGCATGGGCTCAGAAACACTTCCAGAAATCATCCACTGTCTGTGAACACAGTTCACACCTTTCTGTAAACCACAAATTGCAGGTTAAAGCTGGATCGTGTAAAGAAGAATCCGTGTGTCAATACCATCCAAAATGGCCAAAACACATTAAAAACAGACTAAAGCAAAAAGAAAAACCTTTTCTGTGGTCCCCATCCACACTGACAGCTTGAGAGGATCTCCAGAGGAGACTGCAGGAAATCCTCAGATTTCAGTGTGAGGTCTTCACAAGAGCATAAATGCAAGTATATCTATACCTAAAGCACATGTTGACTCAGCTGTTTTTGGTGATTTTCTGGATTTTTGGGATCATAAAAGGATTTCGACTGACGATTTACTGTAGGCTGCTTTCTGGAATGTTCCCTGTGGAACCGGAGACCTCCATTGTTTCTGGATTAGACTGGGGATCCCCAGTCTCATATATGAGACGCATGTTATTCAGTTCTGGCATTTTGCACGCTTCTTCCATGTGACTTGCAGTAGGATGGACTTAGATGAACTTTATTGTACTTTAAAACAGAAGTTGAATGCAGTACTATTCCTGGGTGGAAAAAATGAATCCATTTGGTACTTTTGGCAGTGTGGGCAGTGTGTCAAGTCCTGCTGGAAAATGAAATCTGCACCTCCATAAAAGTTGTCAGCAGAGGAAAGCATGAAGTTCTGTAAGATTTGCTGGGAAAACACTGCACTGACTTTAGACTTTATATAACACAGTGCACCAACACCAGCAGATGACAGACATGTCTCTCCAAACCATCACTGATCATCAGTCAATTTTGCATTTCGATTGGAAATCAAGGGATCAGAGTCTGGAGGAAGAGTGGAGAGACACACAGTCCAAACTGCTTGAGGTCTAGTGTGAAGTTTCCACAATCAGTGATGGTTTGGAGAGACATGTCATTTACTGCCTTAATTTGTACCTATTGATGACACAGATGTGCAATACAGCTTGTACACATACAGCTTGTCTAGTCCCTCTACAGAAGTTTTGCCAATAGAATAAAACTGGAGCAGATAAACATGAAACTACTGGCAACATATCTAATACCAGACATGAACCAGAGGAGTAAAACCCCTCCCATAGCCCCTCGTGAGCTGTGGAGGAGTGTAACTGTGTCTCTGGAGCGACGGTGCTGGTGATGTGTAGGCTGTGGAATGATCCAGAAGGTCTATCAGCCCCACTAGAATTTCTGCTGTGTCCCGAACAGCTGTTAACATTATTAACCCAGATAAGCAATGGAAATAGACTTCACAGCTCCAATCGCTGATTGCTGGAGGATC
The DNA here is from genome assembly GCF_023375975.1 of Astyanax mexicanus. NCBI lineage: Eukaryota > Metazoa > Chordata > Actinopteri > Characiformes > Acestrorhamphidae > Astyanax > Astyanax mexicanus. The sequence goes on along the minus strand of NC_064425.1, from coordinate 11,890,040 downwards.
AACAGGATGAAGTACATGTTTATAAAGAAGAAAAAACACAGAAAAGGTGCAGAATTTCAGGGTTTTATTGAAAGAATGTGTATAGGGACTGGTGTTAGTATTGTTGGCCTTTTAAGGGGATAGAAGATATATGTCCAAATCTGTCCATGAAAGAACTGGATAACTTGTCTTACCTCCAATTCTAAAAGAGAATGTTGTGGTTGTGTGTGTGTGCAGTTTTGATTTCAGAAATGGGAGGTGTTTTGTAGGATAATGTGTAACTAAAAAAGAAACTGTTTCTGATAACGGGTTGCACAAAATATTGATACATTATCGATCAGTGATTGCAAAGTTATCTTGAAATACTTATCTGATTTCTGATTACTTCTTTAAAAAGTAACTTAGTTACTTTATTAGTTACATTCAACAGCCAAAGACAACACCCCACACTCATATTTCATTTTTCCTAACACGAGATATGCATTTAAAACCATCTCAAATAGTGTTTTGAATTCTTGGAATTGCTCTACATTTTTTTTTTGTTTTATTTGGAGAGTTTTATGTTGTTTGGTTGGGAGGGTTTTGTTTAAATAAGTGGAATTTCGTTGTGGCGCTTCCACTGAAAGCATTGTTCATCCTCCTGGTGTTGGTGCAGAGGATGAATAAGGGTCTGCACCAGTGAACCAACTCGAGATAACACTAACACAAGGTTAACTCTTGTTTAGATGCAATAAAAAACGAAATGCCTTTATGTACTTTTATGTATAAACACACATTATATGTAATATACACTCACAGAGTATTTAAAGATTTTAGCTTTAGCATCCCTCTTAGTGTTTGGTAATTAACATGCACAACACATACCGATGTGCCCTGGCAACAACAGCGATCCTCTTACCTCACATTAATCTCACATCAGCAGGCTAGGCTGGCACGGGCATCTGGCAGATGCTTTCTGTAACATTAGTCCACAACTGAAAAGTGGTGTATCAGTTTGTATCAGAGATGTGACCAGTGCTGGGTGTCTGTGAAGGTGGTTTTGGACTTTAAAAAATCTGGTATAATCCTGATTAAGCCCCTTGAGAAAAGTGGCAAAACATCTTCAGGTTCCGATAACCTTGACCTGTTACCTACATACATTGAATAGGTAAATTTAAACACCATTTTCAACTAAACCTATCCAAGACTGTACTACTGGTTCTTCCAGCTAAACAATCCATTCAACAATACTTCCTATTATCACCAACCATTGACTTACTCTCACTCTCCCCAAAAAAAGGTTGCTATAGGAACCTGGGTGTTATGGTCGATGATCATCACTCCTTTACACATCATGTTTCCTCAGTTTCTTCGGTCTTGCAACTTTGCGCTAAACAAAATGAGACAAATTTGACAACAGGCCACCCAACTCTTGATACAAGCCATCTCACACCTCAACTACTGCAATGCAGTGCAAATGGGCCTTCCGGCCTGTGTAAAAAAAACACTTCAGATAGTCCAGAAGGCAGCAGCTCACCAACCAAAGCCAATGGGCACATATCTCCCCACTGCTCACTGAGCTCCATTGGTTACCAGTTGCAGCTCACATTAAATTCAAAGCCCTTACGATTTTCTACAAGGTGATCACAGAGCAGCTCCCTCCTACCTGCACTCACTGTCTATGTCCCAGCCGCTGCGCTCCTCCAGTGGCAACAATCTTTAAACTCCTGAAGACAGAGCTCTTCAAAGAGCACTTACTCTCCTAACACCTCTAACAAACTAACTACTTCTATCCTCATTTCCTGCTCCCCCCTCTTTTCCTCCTCTATCCTACTATTACCCTTTGCCTTGGATTTATTTTTGGCCATATTTTTAGATTTTTGGCCACATCATCTTGCCCTAATTTCATATTATGATTTACGATATTTCGTCATTTTGGTAAAAACACAATATAATTCTGATATTAATATGAACAGTATTAAAGGCACCACCTGTTGTGTACATAATTATGCACTGTTTGGCAAAATGGTAAAATATAATATATCATGACATTTAAAGACATAATATACAGTTTATGGGCCATTCCACTGAATGAGTGCCATTACTGTCCACAGGAAATTACATGTATAAATGTGCTCACAAAATAACTTTACAATACATTTTATTATTAAGCATAGTGTCTTGTTTGACCTAATTGACCTAATTGCAAAAGTAAGGTATTTAGTTAAAAAATAATTATAAAAGACACTCTCTACTATAAACTTTATAATGAAATATAATTATTAAGATAATTATAATTCTTATTATTAAGATAATTCTTCAGAGATGTAATTTTTGTGTCTCTGTCCAAATCCCATCTATGCTTTAATTTTTTTTTTTCATATTAAATATAAGCAAGTAAATCTATCAAAATGTACTGCAAAATTGTTCTTGGGGCCTAAATGTTTAGCTGTCCTTACCAATAGGAGATAAAATGGAGGGCATGACAAAAAATAATCGACAACTCAAACAAATAATCAGATAAGTCGACTACTAAAATAGTCATTATTTGCAGCCCTAGTCAAGATATATTGCCCCGGTCTATGTGAAAAACTCATCATCATTAGATAATTATAGGAATATTATAAGATTAATTAAATTCTCTGCATTATTGCCCTGCTTATGTTGTACACTGTCTCATTTTGGAACTGTTATATAGGCTAGTGTTACAGTATCTACAATTAGTAAAAGCTGGAGGCTAATAACAGGTGTTGTGGTTACAAATATTGTAATTAATTTTAATATAATAAAGAAGTTCATCTTAAAATAATATTAAGATAAAATAATAGTATGAGAAGAAAAAATCTTTAAATTACTTTAAATACGTAGATATTTCTTGGGAAAGACCCTGACGATCTCAAAAGCACTTAATGGTCTGTCAAACATGGTGGAGGGTTATGGCATGGGCATAACATACAGTATGTGGATGCCAGTGTAACTGGGTCACTTGTGTTTATTGATCATTTGAATAATTGCTGATAAAAGTTGATGGAATTAAAAAATTCTTTGGAAAAGAATCTCCTGTATATCTAACATCATCAGCAATGCATGAGATTCTTCAGTTTTTGGGGTTTGTGCTATGGACGGTTGGAACGATTATGCTGTAAGACAGCAGCTGAGGATTTTCATAAGCCTGCAGCACTGTCATGGCGCCAGGCCCTATATCTATAAAGCAGAGGAGGCTTCTGTTGGCTGTCAGTATTTGACCCTGGATGACAGCTGAACAGTCTTTAGTGCGGCCTGATCGGCTTTCTTTCAGCCAGAAACATTGAAAAGAGGAATGTGATTGATAAGCTGACAGCAGGGGTCATCAGGGGTCAGATAAATGTGAGGGATGGCGCAAGCAGGGAAGAGCTTGCTCGTGTGCCGGGAGATTCTTTTGCAGAGCAATGTAACCTTTTGCATAGCTGGTAAATTTTCACATGCCTGCTTCTTAGGGTCAGTTAGAAATTTGCTCCTCTTAACACCATCAGAGCTCTTTGGAAGAGTGTGAATTGCTGCAGTCTTTTCTTATGGCAAATGATAAAATCCTCACCTTAGCCTGCTGTCCATTGCTCACAGGACCTTATATAGGGTTATATAGGGATTGCATATATGGGATTGCAATTTCTGGAAAAAGTGATAACTTGGCGGCACAGTGGTTAGTTGTTAGCACATCTGCTTCCCAGTACTGGGATCTTGGGTTCAAGTTCCTATCTGGGTGGAGTTTCCATGTTCTTGTATGTGAGTGGATTTCCTCTGTCACGCTCTAAAGTCTAAAAACATGGAGATCAGGTTAATTGCATATTCTAAAATCTCAGTGCTGGATGCAGTCCTCCAGGTTTAAGGTTTTTTCCATTTGGGAGTAAGTTGTGCATGATTGGCTGCTGCTTCATAACAGTGTGTGTGTGGATGGGTATAAATGGTTGTGTGTAAATCATGACTCTAAACCATCCTTGGGTATGTAAAAAAGCGCTATAATAAGTCTAACTTCATTCATTAATTCATTCATTCGTAACTAGAGGATGTTAATAGGAGAGTAATGGTCAGTTTGGTGTGGTAAACAATGCAAAAGAAGAAATACCAGATGTTACAACTGCCAAACACTTCCGGTGGCACGTTTTGGAAGGGGAAAGCTGGGGGCCTGGGCACTGCAGAGGCAGAAATGACCACAATAAAAGTGTTTTTTAAGTTTATGGAACATTTATAAAAAAAATAAGCACGACTGGTATGTTTCATTAATCATTACTCACACATCAGTTTTTGTTGAGATGTTCCACTTTCAGATGATCACATGCTCAAATCTGGGTCATCTTGAATTCTGCCAGTAAACAACTACATCTACAGTCATTAAATTTATATGAGTGTTTTACAACAGTATTTTTGATTTTATTTATAGCATGTTTTTCTGGACCCTGATACTGAGTTATCATTAGTATATTAGTATTAGTTAAACATTTATTCAGCACATCATCCTACAGACTCCATTGCTTTGGAGTTAACGTTAAGTCTTAGTTATGAAATATAGGTGCACAACTCCCATTTTATAGTAAACAAGCTCTCATCTGCTGCTACCAATGTATTATGATCTACCAAACCACACAGCCTAAATATATCCATATATACGGAAAGCCCATTCAATGCACACTTGTGTTAAATGTGTTGTATCACCTTTGTTTGTGGATCAAGTGACCAGACCATACTCTGCAGTTTCTGCATATACATGTGTGAGGGTTCAAATCCAATGTTGAGATTGAGCTAAAAGTAAAAGAGGGTGATTAATATATTAAAACATTACATTGCTAGATTACGTGTTCATAATATACAGCAGGGGTTGATTCTAGGATCAGAGTTTTAGAGTTTCTGAGCACCAAACAAACCCAGACACACTGAGATTGTAAATGAAATTTTGCAGAATAAATTTTCTCAGTCTCAATTGTAGCAATTACAAATCCTAAAAATGCGAACAAAAAGTTTTCATAAAACTTTTGAGGTGACGCTAATCGACATTTACATGTTTTTTTTTTTCTGATGACACCACAAAGCCACAATAAACTATATACAGTGGAGCAAAAAGTATTTAGTCAGCCTCTGAGTATGCAAGTTCCCCCACTTAGAAAGAGGAGAGAGGTCTGTAGTTTTATCCTAGGTACTATAAGGGACAAAATTTAAAAAATATCCAGGAAATCACATTGTAGGATTTTTAAAGAATTTGTTTGTAAATTTGTTCAATAACAAAAGTTCTTTGTTGGCAATGAAAGAGGTCAAATGTTTCCTGTGGGTCACCAGATTCGCACACACTGTAGCTGGTATTTTGGCCCATTCCTCCATACAGATCTTCGCTAGAGCAGTGATGTTTTGGGGGTTTCGCTGGACAACACAGACTTTCAACTCCCTCCACAATTTTTTATGGGGTTGAGGTTGAAGTTCTATTTTGGTTTAATCTGACCATATGATATTCTCCCAATCCCCTTCTGGATCATCCATATGACCTCTGGGAAACTTCAGGTACTGGCTTAAGCAGGAGGACATGTCTGACACTGCAGGATTTGAGTCTCTCTTGGTGTAGTGGGTTACTGATGACAGCCTTTGTAACGTTGGTCCCGGCTCTTTGCAGGTCGTTCATCAGATCCCTCTGTGTAGTTCTGGGATGTTAGCCCACAGGCTGAGATCTTGCATCGGGCTCCAGATCGAGGGAGATCATCAGTGGCCTTGTATTTCTTCCATTTTCCCACTATTGATCCCACAGTTGAATTATTCACACCAACCTGCTTCCCTGTTGTAGATTCACACTTCCCAACCTGGTACAGATCTACAGTTTTCTTCCTGGTGTCCTTCCACAGCTCTTTTATCTTGGACGAGGTTGAGTTTGGAGCCTGACTGGTGTCTTTTATACAGGTAACGAGTGGAGGACAGAAGAGCCTCTTAAATAAAGAAATCTTGCTTGTAGAATCTTGTAGGTGACCAAAATCTTTATTTTCCACTATTTTTTACAAATAAACTCTTTAAAAGTCCTACAGTGTGAATTCCTGTATTTATTTCTCATTTTTTCCTCATAGTTGAAGTGTAGCTATGATGAATACGACAGATCTCTCTTATCTTTCTAAGTAGCAGAACTTGCACAATCAGTGGCTGACTAAATACTTTTTTTCCCACTGTATGTTATTGTCTTATTTTACCTATCAGCTGTTAAAAATTTACATGCTCATGTACAAATTACAGATCAGAAATTCTGATAATACAGTAAATGATTAACCAGTGTACTCTACATAGTAGCACTGTGTCTACCACATCACGATCACTAAGACACTAGGTGACAGGACTGTTTAAAGATGAGTCCAGTTTACCTGTTGGTGTTGGTGTTGGGCTGCAGTTTGTTGGAGGGACAGTCGGTCAGGGTGAATGGCATCAGTCATAATGATGACAGAGAAAACGAGATTCAGGCTGAGCATCCCACAACTCAAGCTACAACAACAACCTCCACCCAACAAATCTACCTGTCAGACATCCACGCTGTTTTGAGAGAAATGAGCGCTGTGCTGGCAGAGCTGAAATTTGATCAGAGACACACAATGATTGCGGTGAACAACTTGGAGAGCAGACTGAGAGCAAGTGAGAGTAAAGTGGAGGAGCTGAAGAAGAAGGTAGAGGAGGAGAGTCACATCAATCAAGGTGATTCATAGAACATGCTTTGTGTGTGTGTGTGTGTGTAAATCATGGATGAAAGGAATGTTTCAATTCTCATTCTATTCACATTTACTGTAAAAAATGTTTGTTAACTCATCTATTAACCATTTAATGCAAAGTCTGCAACACATCTCATTAATTACTTGATTTTAACAACAGTGTGAACTATTATGTTATTATAGGGAAAAAAGTGGCATTTTCAGCTGCACTGTTAGCAAGTGGAAGTGGTAATACTGGACCTTACAGCACTGACATCACTCTGGTCTACAAACACATCTTCACCAACATAGGCAATGCTTACAACCCAAATACGGGTAAGCTATTCATTTACAAAAATGTATAGAAAAAAAAAAATTAAACACAAGAAAACATGTATGGATGATTTATGTGTATATGTTTACAGTTGTGTATACTTCTCTACCAATACAGGTATTTTCACTGCACCTTCTAGAGGAGTGTATGCATTCAGATTCGACATCCATGGAGGAGCTGGAAGAACAGTAGGAGTGAACTTATATAAGAAAGGGCAATTTGTTGCTGGAACACATACTATTCAAGACAAGGGCAGTGTGAGTTCCTCTAAAGGAGTCTCACTGTTACTGGAAGTAGGAGATGATGTCTATATTAAACTACCAGCTGGAAAGTGGTTGTATGATAGTGGATTACACCACAGCACCTTTAGTGGCCAAATGCTGTTTTATGTTTAAGTTTATATGTTTTGCTGTTTTTGTCAGTGCAGTGTTTTATTAGTAAATGTATTTATGAACATGCTTGTACTCATGTTCAGAACATAACCAAAGAATGAGTTATTGACCTGTATCTAAACTATAAACTGACTTCAATAAAAAAAGGAAAAATCTATGAACTGTGACAGTGAAAATTGTATTATTGTAAAATAATTGTAAAATTGTATTATACTTAAATGACTAAAGATGACTGTCCGTGAAGGTCAGTCCATAAAATTCTGGCATAACCACCCATCAGGTTTCATTCTTGTTGGTTGACTCCCTCTGGGTGCAACTGTTGAATGTTTGGTCAAAACAGAGAGTGTGAACATCACCCTGCAGACAATACCTAATTAACACCTAAAACCATAAAATTAGACTGCAGTTCTTCTGTCTCTATAGGTTGTAACCAGTTTAGGCATTCAGCAGGCTTTAGAAGTTGGATCATGTATGTCGGGATCTATAAAGAAGACTGATATGAAGGGAGAGGTGTTGACAGGCTAGTGTGCTAAATACAGCTCTCAAAACACTCTCAAAACACACACACACACACACACACACACACACACACACACACACACACACACACAGGGTAGGGGCTTTTCACTGAAGCTAAGTGGTGATAACTGATATTGTGATAAAGATGTATGTCATATAAAGTATGAGTGTCCTTACCCTCAAAGATCACAGAAGAAGAATCCATTTCTAAGGGCAGTAATGTCAACATAAAAGCAAGCAGTGTATCACATGAACAGTGGTTTAGGGACAGGCTGTCCAATCAGAGAGCATGGCTTTACCTATACAGCAGATGTGGATCTAGGAATTTTCTGAGTAAGGGACTATCAGGGGAAATCTTCACCAATTATAGTTGATCCCAATTAATTATGAGACAAAAAGAAAAATGAACCAGTATCTTCCACTGGGTGTTAGAACAGCACTGAGAGTCACTCATGAGGCTCTACTGTACACCTTGCGCAAGGCACGTTGCACATTAAGAGGCAAGAAATTCAAGTAATTAACTCTTGATGATTTCAGCACAGCTGTTAACTGAAAGCTGGACATTCCAGGTGACTCTGCCTCATAAAGCTGAGTGAGAAAATCCAGCCATGATGTGCAAAACTGTCATTTAGGCAATAGGAGCTACTTTCAAAAATCTGAAATATCAATCATATTCTGGTTTCTTTAACACTTTTATGTTTACTAAATAATTTTATGTTTTTCTTCATAGTTTGGATGACTTTAGTATTAATCTACAGTGCAGATCATTTTAAAATAATTTAAAAAATAACCCCACTGAATTTAAAGGATATACATACATTGTATATGTACAGTATTGTACAGAAGTTTGTGCACCCCAGCATTAATGATTTTCATTATTGTGCATATAGTGTATATATTTCAATGCCCCAAAAAGTCTGGTGTTGGGCCTGATTCTGGACATTTGAAGAAGTTGTGAAAAAATTAATCTAAAAGGAATTCTAATGTATGCTTTATAGAGCTTGTTTCATTCTTAATAACTTTAGCAACTCAATCCCAAAACATAATTTTTGGCATTTATAAGTTATACTGGATTGTTTTTACTAATTTACTACTAATCAGCTTTCTGTCTTGAAAATGTGCTTGACAATAAAAGTGAAAAAATCATCAAGTCTGACCCTGGAGATTACAGATCAAACTAGTATTTTTTTTAGTTTTTAGTATCAAATGAAGGTATTTGTGTTTTCCAAATAGCTTAAAATCAGCCTGTCCTGCTGCCCAAAAAAAAAGCAAAACATTATGAGTAACCCTCTAAAAAACATTCTTTATTACAGTAATGGTTCTGTAGATGGTTCCTAATAGCACCATAAAGGGTTCCATTATTGTTATTACTGTTTTTTTTAATACAGCTTGTAGAATCCAGATGGCTTTTCTCCTTTATATGATAGTTGAAATCTTCAAAGAGATAAAAGACAAAGACACGCTGATTGATGCCATTGAAAAGAAATAATAGGGGATTTATAGCCCACAACAAAATCACCCAGGAAAGCATGTATAGGATCTAAAGGCCTAATTCACAGGATAATGCAATGTTGAGTGTCTGTATTGATGCATGTGGTAAACTGTAAAAATGAAAGTGCTGATAAAACTCAGATTTCAAGGCATCTTACTACACTAGATTTTTGAGGCCATACATTTTTGTAAAAAAAGTTTTGTACAACTCGATATTAGTTTTGCCAACTAGAAATCTTTAGTTCAGATAATTGATTTTTAATCTGTATAAAAACTAAGTCTCTTAAAAACCAAATTAAAAATTTACTCTATGTTTTAGGTTGGCTTAATTTAAGTTCTAGGAAATGTGTATTGTAAGTTCTGCGGACTATCCTTTAGGATCATCTAAGAAAAAAGTTGTGTAAATCACACTTTAGACTATATTAATCAAATTCATTTAATCTTATTTTAAAGTCATCCCTAAAAACAAGTTATTTTAAAGATTGGATAAGAGCCCTAATTAAAATGTTAACTTACTTGTTGTCTCTTGTGACAAATTTCAGTGATTTATTATAAACTAAATAACATTACCCAGCATTACCCAGTTAGAATGTGAGCCCTGAGGACGCTCCAGACCTTTAAACGCCCCTGTGATCACCCCTCCCCCATTTCCCACTACTTCCACACATTCCACAGTTTGTATACTTATACCCTCAGAGCGATGCCTCCTTAACAGCATGAGGAGGAACTGCTGAAGATCCCAGACCCAAATGGAGATACTCCCTCAAAGGAAGAACCTCAGTGTTCTCTTCTAGGCTGCTCTGGATTAATGTAGTTACAAATATTACACATTTACACAAATGTAAGTACTAACTTTCTCACTATCAAAAACCGTCTACGAAAAGTTTTCCTTCTGTATTAAGAAGTTTAGGCATTCTAAGGGGTTTCTTGGTTTATCATGGGTTTACAGCATATACAACCAATCAAAGGTGTGAAAAGTATTGACATTCATTACTAAAGTAAAAATGTAAAAATACTGGTTTCAAAAGTACTTTAAGTATACAAATAATGTAAGGGGAAAGTAAGGTGTCAAGAACAAAAGCTTAGGCCATGCCACTGGGTCCTGTAGTGCACTATATGTCCATTGAAAATGAATTCAATTATATTTTATTACAGTGCAAATCCATTGGTCCAGCCATCTGTTTGTGACCTCAGGCTCAGGCATACTTGGGTTCTGCAGCAGGACAATGATCCAAAGCACACAAACAAGTCCACCTCTGCATGGCTTAAAAAAAAAAAAAAACTAAATTAAGGTTTTGGAGTGGCCCAGTTAAAGTCTGATTGAGATGCTGTGGATGATCTTAAACAGGATGTTTATGCTGGAAAAGCCTCCAATGTGTCTGAATTAAAACAATTCTGTAAATAAGAGTGAAGCGAAAGTTCATCCACAGAGATATAAAAGACTCTTTGCCAGTTATCAGTAAAGGTTGATTGCCGTTGTTGTTGCTAAGGGTGGCACAACCAACTATTAGGTTTAGGGGTAAACACTTTTTCACACAGGGCTAAATTGGTTTACATAGTTTTTATTTTCTTTTTTTCTTTTCTTTTAATAAATAAAACTATTATTTAAAATATGTTTTTTATATTTGCTCAGGTTATATTTGTCTGATATTAAAGTTTGTTCGATTATCTGAAAAATATCATTATGACAAAAAAAGCAAAAACAAATAAATCTGTAGGGGGGGATACTTTTTCACAGCACTGTATATTAAAGAAGCTTAGTTGGACGTTTGGCTCGAGTTCTCTTTAGTCTCTGCACGGATCATCTTCATACTAGGCAACATACGAATGTGGGTGATGTGTAGGTGTGATGGATCATATAAACCAATAGGGTGTAAGAATGGTAAATTGCAAATACTTTTGTAAAGGCTTTTTTTAGGCTTCTAGACTACTAGAAGGCTACTTTAGGCTATTAATCTGTTGTTTACACTTTTTTATTTACTTAATAAGTAGCTTATTGGTATTTCTTGGTTTCTTCCACTCTTCAGTAATTGTGTTTTCTCTTGCTCTTTTTCCTCAAAGAACTTGAGCTCCCCCGAGTTCCCCACTTTGGCTGCCATTTGATTCCAAGTTCCTAGTGGTAAACTCATAAACTTTACGAGCTGACCAAGATCCAAGATCAGCAGAAGTTTCCACAGAGTACTCCACAACACAATGTGCCCCGGCTGGCCAGGATGGCTAATCCTTCACTTGCTCTCTTCACACTGGTGCTAACTTTTAGAGTCCTGGTTTCAAACGCAGAAGATGATGTCAGGATTGATGATGTTGCAGCGGATGTTGTTTCTGACTTTGTAACATCGGCCGAATTTGGCACCACACGCACGGTATGCAAACCTCTGCCGAGCACCATGGGCTTGTGCCACGGCATCGGGTACGAGTCCATGAGGCTGCCCAACCTCCTGGGTCACGACACCGTCAAGGAGGCGCAGCAGCAGGCAGGAGCATGGGTACCACTGCTGACCAAGCGCTGCCACAGCGACACCAGGAAGTTCCTATGTTCCCTCTTCGCACCCGCATGCTTGGTGGAGCTCACGGTGGCGGTGCCACCATGCCGAAGCCTCTGCGTGGCTGTGCGGGACGGCTGCCTGCCCGTGATGAGCGCCTTTGGGTTCCCGTGGCCAGAAGCCTTTAACTGCAGCCGCTTTCCTCACAAAGAGGAGCTGTGCATCCCTGGAGCTGAGGATGCTGGACATGTGGTCACTTCAGAAACGGACAAAGGTCAGAGACTAATGCATTTTATTATTTATTAAAAAATAAATAAAGACAAATACTGAATGGGAATATGTCCACACTTTTGACTGGTACTGTTCATATAAAAAAAATACATTTCTGGAACGAGGTGTGCCAAAAAAAACATCTGTAAACAAATGGTAAGCCTGTGGCACCCTTGCTGCCCATTTTGTTTCTACAAAACTGAAATTAACTACTAGATTATAAAGGTTTCAAATACATTAATCACCTGTCAGAATAAAAACATTTACTTTCTCAACATGTAGGTAAACTGTACATTTACATTATTTCACTCTTAAACTTAAAAGTAGGATAAGTAGGATTATATTTGTATATACTCTACTGTGATGCTCGGTAGAAAATAACAGACAGAAAATGGTGTCCGTAAGCTGATGTATCGGAACCGAGTCGCTGCGCTTTCCTCCGCGCTGTACTTCTACTCGACAATGCAACATCAACAGCAGTTTGAAAAGAGGGAGTGGATAATTTCATGTGTCGGAGGAGGAAATATATATAAAAGGAATATTCCACAGCCAACTGTCAGTGATATTATTATAACACAGTGGAAGAGACTGGGAGCCACAGCGACTCTGTGCTCTGTCAGTGTAAAATAACAGAGACGGGTCAGCGGATCTTTCTAAAGAGTTCACCAACTTTCTGCAGAGTCACTACAGAATCACTACACACCTCCAAACATCATGTAGCTTCAGATTAGATCAAGAACAGTAGAGTGTAGAGAGACTCATGGAATAAAGAGAGAGTTACATTACCAAGCACATTTATACTTTATAGTGTTTTTAATTAATTGTATGTTTTTATCATGTTATTATGTAACAATATTGTTGTAAGATACAACAATACAATACAACAAAACTCTTCGACACCTTTACAGTTTTTTGGGGTAATCAAGTGTTCCTCTCCTGTTCTCAGGTACTGTACTGTGTGATGCATGCAGCCTGGCTTCAGAAGCAGAAAGTGAGATCCAGAAGAACTTCTGCAGTAGTCAGTTTGGTAAGTGTTTTCTGTATCTGCAAAGAAGTATAAAGGTATACATACTAGGGTTTAAAATAATTTTGTAGAAGTAAAATATACTGGTTTAAAACTACTTAAAGTATAAAAAAAAAGTAATGTGAGGGGGAAAAAAAATGCCATTACGGACAAAAGCTTAGGCCACGCCACAGAATCCTATAGTGCACTTCCCCCCTCCCCAAAATAAATAAATAATAAAAAAAAAACATAATGACTAAAATGTTATATTAAAATGTTAATTTTGATTTGGGATGCACTAGGCTCTGTGTTTCAGGTGTATATATGCCCACTGAAAATGAATGTACTTTAGTACAATGTAAATATATTAAAGTAGATTAGTTATGATGTTAGTTATTATGAAGGAAACATAATTAGTAAAAAGTCTCAGTAATTAATGTTGAGTTAATAGTGAACTACAATAATGCAGTGTTAATGATGTACTATTCATTTGTTCCTGCTTTCTTAACCAATAGAACATTATTATAAAGTGCTACCAATCTTACATTATTGTCATGCATGTCTTTTGCTCCTCCCTCTTCAGCATTCAAGCTTCAGATTGGCTCCTCTTCTCTGGAGGGGTCGGACCTGCGCGTGGTGCCTCAGGGGCGGAGTCGTGTCCTGAGGTGGGAGGGCAGTGAGCAGGAGCAACAGGCTGCGATGGAGCAGAGCGCCCTCTGGCTGCCAGAAGCTGCAAACTGTTCCTGTCAGGCCCTGGAAGGGAAACCTGTGGGGTCCATGCTGGCTCTGGGGAACATGTATAAGGGGCGTATGGTTCTGGCCAGGCTGGTGAAGTGGTCTCGCGGTGAGAAAGAGCTGAAAAAGTTTATTAGAAAATTGACCAGACAATCATGCTAATGATTAAACTGTATAACTGTATAATGCTACAGCTAAAACCACCTTTATTGACTAAGTGGAAGATTTTTATTGTCCAGGCTGTTATAAGCTGTGGGTTCAGATTAAAGTTGCTAAATGCTACGTTTATTAGAAGGGGTGTCCACAAACATGTGGACATATGGTGTAAATCATACATTGATTATTTTTAATTCATTTTTTTTAAAGATATGTTCACATTTTATTTTTTTTATTTTTTTTACCTGCTACAGACATGTATTTGTTTTATTCAATAAAATGCTTTTGTATATCTGGGCATTCTTTTATTTATTTATTTATTTTTTCGAGAAGATGGTTTATAATGTGAGAGAGAGAAAAAGAGGAAAAAGTGTGATGATTAGATGCTAGAGAGATTTAAATAATTTTTTTTTAAAGAGTAAACAGATCCAGTCAAACTTTTGAACACATCTTACTATTACATTTATTTATTACCTTGTAGATTAATATTAAAATATTAGTATAACATATATAGTATAGTATAGAAATATTGGAGAGACAGAAAGAAGGAGCAACAGACAATAGGAATATAGCAAGTGAGAGATAGAGACAATGAAAAAGAGAGACAGACAGATGGAATGAGAGAGAGAGAGAGAAAGGAGTAAATGTAACTCAATCCTGCGCTCACTCCACACCTGTTACTGTGTGCACCACACACCACACAGAGCTGCTGCTGCTGGAGGAACTGCAGTGAGGGACTGCAGCTGGGCGGGGGAGGCGGGTTGGGGGTGTCAGCAGGGGGTTTGGGGGAGTAAAGGTGAGGTAAAGGTAAAGGTGAGGGTGTGTTGAGTCTGTTCCCGGCAGTGTGTACTCTCAGACAGCATGCAGTGTAAGAAGAGCACACCTTGCCAATCAATAATTTAAAGTGTGAAGCTGATTGGCTACCAATTGACCAGTCATCCTCCCCACCTGTCATACACACACACACACACACAAACTCGCACACAAACTGAGGAACCAAGGAACCTTCGCTGCTGCTCCTGCTGGTCTTTTTCACGATCAGCCTCTTGATCTTTAAAGCTTCCCTTCTACAGCATTCACAGGTACAGTTTTTTTTAGATCGATTCTTCAGGTTGGATGTGTTGAGATGTAAGTGTAGCCTATTTCACTGATCTCAGTGCAGTTTAAAGCAACAGCATCTTATATATATATATAAAAAAAACTTCTATGGCATGATGTTGCCATCAGGCAACAAACCACCTTTTGGTTATTACATAATCCCTTTAATTTTCATAATGTTCCGTTTTTTTTTTTTTTTTTAAATATAATGTAACAAGATATGTCTCCATCCAATGAAATTTGGGGATAGAAGTTGATTTGAAAATTTACTTTGAAGAAGATGGTAGTAATCCTTTTAGGAGTTAAAGCCACGTGGAATTCAATACCACCAGTTACTAAATTGATAGACTTTTAATTTTATTTTTTTACATGTTTACGTTTAAATGACTATCAATGAAAATGAAAACTGGACTATTAAAATGTGCATGGGGGTTGCGCTCTCATTTCGAGGGGATGTATCAGCTACACCAGAAGCACAGTGTTACAGATACAGGCCACTAACGTCAGGTATCATTTACAACAACCATCAGAAATAGAAAAATAATATAATGTAAGATGCTGTATGATTGTTGGAGTCTATGATTGGTTTGAGTATTTCTATAACTGCTGCTCTCGGATCAATGTTGTAAAGAATTGTCATACTGGTTAGAGCTGACAGAAAGGCTACAGTAACACATACAACCACATAATAACTAGAAAATGTGAACGGATGTTTGCATAAATTCATAGAGCTGGTCTGCTGTGTGTGAACAGTCCAGGCTGATGGAAGTGGATTAATGACACTTTGGGATCACTGATACTAATCAAGCATTATATGAGTACCACAGTATACTCAGGTACTGTTGCTGACCCTGTTTATCCGTTAATGGCCAAAAAACAAGTTATATTTACCTACTTTGTAAGCCTGATTCTTGTGTAAAGCCATAAATAATATGGCTATTGGTCAAGCCATTTTACATATATAGCCTAATGATAAATCTCCCATGCCTGGGTTTACATTTTTTGGAACTCTGCAAATTACAGTCAGTATATTCATTTCTTGATAAAGAGGAGCTGGCTGTTCTTAGAACAGTTCTTATAAAGTTCACTATTCTAGTTCACTGATCTAAGTACATGTTAAATGCACCTCAGTGGGAATTACAGTCTTTATATTGTGTAATAATACAGAATACAGTAATTCTGTACACCTGGTGAGGGCTCAGAGGGCCTGACTGACCTGGCTGCACTGCATGTCCCCACTGGTCTTAGGTAACGCTGTCTCTGGTTACTCTGGTTCTTACAACACCACTCTGGAGAGAGACATGGACTAAAGTCAAGCATGGTGATGAAACAAATAGTACTGGTACACTTTAACCATATACTTTTGGTACATTTGTTAAACTGAAATCTAGATTATTTATTCAGTAAAATGTATATTTACACGTTGTTGATCTAAAACTGTCATCATTTGGGGAGCTACAAGTGCTATAAGTGTCCTTTAGGACATCTCCAAGTGTATTTTTGGATATCCCCAAATCTCCTTTTGGGATTTACAAACTGTCCCTTTGGGCATCTCCAGGTGTCCCTTTGGGTATCTCCATGTGTCCTTTGGGTATTTCCAAGTGTCCTTTTTGGGTATCCCCAAGTGTCAGTTTGGGCATTCCATGTGTCAGTTTTGGCATCTCCACATGTCCTTTTGGGTATCTCCAAGTGTCCTTTTGGGCATCCCCAAGTGTCCTTTTGGGCATCTCCAAGTGTCCTTTCAGGCATCTCCAAGTGTCCTTTCGGGTATCTCCAAGTATTCTTTTGGGCATCTCCAAGTATCCTTTTGGCTATCCTCAAGTGTCCTTTTTGGGCATCTCCAACTGTCCCTTTGGGTATCTCCAAGTGTCCCTTTGGGTGTCTCCAAGTGTCACTTTGGGCATCTCCAAGTGTCCCTTTGGGCGTCTCCAAGTGTCAATTTGGGCATCTCCAAGTGTCACTTTGGGCATCTCCAAGTGTCACTTTGGGCATCTCCAACTGTCTTTTTGGGTATCTTTAAGTATGCTTTTGGGCATCTTCAAGTGTTACTTTGGGCATTTCCAAATGTCCTTTTGGGTGTCTCCAAATGTCCTTTTGGGTGTCTCCAAATGTCCTTTTGGGAATCTCCAAGTGTCCTTTTGGGCATCTCCAAGTGTCCTTTTGGGCATCTACAAGTGTCCTTCTGGATATCTCCAAGTGTCCTTTTGGTCATCTCTAAGTTTCCTTTTGGGTATCTCCAAGTGTCCTTTTGGGCATCTCCAAATGTCTTTTTGGGAGTCTCCAATTATCCATTTGGGCATCTACAAGTGTCCCTTTGGGTATCTCTTTATGTCTCCAAGTGTCTTTTGGGCATCTCCAAGTGTCCTTTTGGGCATCTCCAAGTGTCCTTTTGGGCATCTCAAAGTGTCCTTTTGGGCATCTCCAAGTGCCCTTTTGAGCATCTCCAAGTTTCTTTTGGGCATCTCCAAGTGTCCTTTTGGGCATCTCCAAGTGTCCTTTGGGCATCTTTAAGTATGCTTTTGGGCATCTCCAAGTGTCACTTTGGGCATCTTTAAGTATCCTTTTGGGCATCTCCAAATCTCACTTTGGGTATCTTTTAGTATGCTTTTGGGCATCTCCAAGTGTCACTTTGGGCATCTTCAAATGTCCTTTTGGGCGTCTCCAAGTGTCACTTTGGGCATCTCCAAATGTCCTTTTGGGCGTCTCCAAGTGTCACTTTGGGCATCTCCAATTGTCCTTTTGGGCGTCTCCAAGTATCCTTTTGGGAATCTCCAAGCGTCACTTTGGGCACCTCTAAATGTACTTTTGGGCATCTCCAAGTTTCAGATTGAGCAGAACACTGTTAAATGTGTAAATTGTAAGTTTATTAACTCTCAGGTCTTATGGTCCACAGATATGGTCTCTCCAGCCATTGCTCTGGCCTTCCTACCACTGTTGCTGACGCTGATCATCCGGTACCGGTACTACTTTGTGCTGCTGTACCGGGCTGTGTTGGTCCGCTGGGTGCAGGATTTGGTAACTGGGATCAGCAGGGAGGAGCGGGTATACCAGTACATTCTGACACATGCCACTCCAGGTGATCCAGAAAGCGTCCTGGACAGCTTTGATGACTGGTGCAACAAAGTGGAGTTCATCAGCCATATAGGACCTAAGAAAGGTAAGAACACATAATAACCCTCCAAGGCCTTCAGATCAGTGTCTCCTTATTTACAGAGATTAGGAAGTACTATCTTACTTATATTCCATATACATAACTATTACTACTGAATTTCCCAGCAACAGAGGATGTTGTAATAGCATTTAACAACAGAGAGTGCATGGTCAACTCTACTCGTTCAGACTCCAGCTGCTGATTATAAAGCAGCATGACTGAGGAATTGAACCAGTGACCCAGTTGCATTGGTTATCAGTGATGCTGCATCAGCGGCAGTTGGACAAGAGGCGGAGTCTGGATTCACTTGTATTGGCTCCTCCTAGTTTTGGGGGCATTAATATTTTTGAAGGAATCCTAAAGAGTGGAAGTGTTTCCAGATTAGAAACAGAATAGGATCCAATAATATAAATAAATAATATATTGAAATATTAACAGCGCAGAATGCAAATTCCACCTGGTCTCACTTGTGTTCTCAGGTATGATCCTGGACAGGCTGCTGAAGGAGCACTGTCCACTGACGGTGCTGGAGCTGGGGACTCACTGTGGCTACACCGCAGTGCGCATCGCCCGCTCACTCCCTATTGGAGCACGACTCTTCTCTGTGGAGATGGACGAGGGGAATGCCCGGGTCGCCGAGAAGATCATCCGCCTCTCAGGGTTCGACGATGACGCGGTGAGGGACATGCCAGAATGTTCAAATATGTCCAGATGTATAGAATAGAATATAGCTAAAATACCATACCAACCACTAATGCACATCGTAGAAACACCGTAACGTAACACCTAAAATACCATAGCAACCACTAATGCACATCGTAGCAACACCATAACATCTAAAATACCATAGCAACCACTACTGCACAATGTAGCAACTCCATAACACCTGAAATACCACAGTAGCCACCATTTAGTACACCCAGCAACACCCAAACCACCTAAAATACCATAACAAACACTAATGCACATTGTAGCAACACCATAACATTTAAAATACCATAGCTACCACTACTGCATATTTTAGCAACACCATAACCCCTAAAATACCATATTAACCACAAAAGCACATCCTAGAAACACCATAACACCCAAAACACATAGCAACCATGAATGCACATTATAGCAACACCATAACACATAAAATACCATAGCAACCACTAATGCACATCGTAACAACACCGTATCACCTGAAATACCCTAGCACCATTTTTAACCACCTAGCAACATCTAAACGACCTAACCACCTAAAACACCATAGCAGCCATATTTACCACTTACCAACAATGTGCCACCTAAACAACCTCACCACTTAAAGTGTGACCCATGAAATCTACATTTACATTTAATAAACTTTATGTACCACATCTTCATCTCAATTTTACCAATGCATTTTTGTGTTTCACATACTGTATTTAAGTTAGGTTGTTTGAAGATTTCTATTGTTTGATGATCAGTTATGCTAGCAGCCCTGTGCTAATCAGCTAGCATGCTTATGTAAATTCTGTTGTGTAAAACATGACATTTTTTTTTCTCAAAAATTTAATCAGAACCTGCAAAAAATAATGAATAAAAGTTTCGATCAGTTTTGAAGAAATGCATCTATAGTCACAGCGATTATACACCGATAGTATCATCGTTCTTGTTGTTCTCTGCAGGTGGAGCTGATCGTGCGGCCGTCGGATGAGGTGATCCCCAGGCTGCGGGAGGATTACGGCGTGGAGCGGCTGGACTTCGTCTTCATGGACCACTGGAAGCGCTGCTACCTGCCTGACCTGCAGATGCTGGAGGGCAGTGGTCTGCTGGGCGAGGGCTCCGTCATCCTCGCCGACAACGTCATCTTCCCCGGAGCTCCTAACTTCCTGCGTCACGCTCGCCGCTCCGGCCTGTACGAGCACCGCGTGCACCGCGCCACCCTCGAGTACATCCGGGGCATCCGGGATGGCATGGCCGAGCTCATATACAGAGGAGCAAAGTGACGGACCAGAACCACACAAAAATTCAACTAGACTTCATCAGTTTCATTTTAAATTCTTGTTATTTTTTATTCATTCTTGTGACTGTTGTACCTTTTGTTTGTTCTCGGCCAAAAGTAAATAAATGAACAGAACAGGAAGAGGACATAGTTAAACTAATCAATCGAAGTATAACTGTGTCCATAAAGTGCTGTAAAATATAATAAAATATATTGAACACTATTTGCGATGGTATGGACATTGGTTCATAAATATGTGGTAATTAATTAAATTAAGAATAGAATTAGCATTACACAAAATGATCAAACTGACTTTCTATCACATATTACAGGTACACAATGGCTGCGTCCAGAAACCCCAAAAGTGTCTCCTTTTTCCTACCGATCCTCCTCCTCTCCTCTGTGACCCGGAAACTGATTTCGTGACGCCATCTTGCCGCCTGTCCGAATACCGTAGGAGACGAAAGAAGCCGCTTAAAATCCACCTGTAGTAGGCTTCCAACGGAGGTTACATCAGTGTATCCTACTCCGGAAGACTTTTAAGGATTTTTAATGACATCACTGCATCCACGCCCACAGAGCACGCGAAAATGGGGAAGGCAACGCCCAAATATACGTCATAAACATATTAATTAACTAGGTTCCTTATCTAATTAAACAGCCAGTAAAGCAGTAATATAATTTATAGTTTAGATAAACCGTATGCTCAGTAAAACTATATTTATGACCCTATGTGTATCATGTTATACATATAAAAACATATATTATTTATAATATATATATATATATATATATATATATATAATTTTAATGAATTCATTTATTTACTTATTTATTTTAACTTAGGGACTGATGAGGAACTGAATCCCTCATAAGGCTGAGGTCAGACAGGGCTGCCAGAGTCACTGGTCAGAGATGCGGCCAAAAATGCGGCTGGGAGTAAACAGGATTTTATTGGAATATCTGAATTTTTAGCTGTGTGTGATAGTAATGTTCTGAAACGTGCTGAAAGTGAGCGTTGTGATTGGCTCAGTTCAACGGTAGTCAACATCCTATCTAAAAGGGATCAGCTGTCCCATTTCCCCAATTACAGCTCCTTCCCTCCATTCCTTCTCCTCCTCTCCTCGATTCCTCCACCTTCTTCCGGGGTAGGAGAGGAGGAGTAGGAAAGGAGGAGTAGGAGAGGAGGAGTAGCAAAAGTTTCTGGACGCAGCCATACTCAAACGGGAAAAGGTTTGTGATCATTTCCAAGCTTTCCCCTGAGAAAACACTTCATGATCAATTTACATGCTGCTATCCCATGACTTTTGGCATGTCAGTGTGTAGGTAGTGTAAATCCTGGCGGGTTCAGCGCTTTGTGATTAATGCGAGGTTTGACTATAAACGTTATATTTCTTTTTACAAAAAGCTGTAAATCAGTATTCTTAATGTTTGGATTCTGATAAATGATAAATGTCCTGTTATTAGAGATGTCACCTACCTGATACCAGGTATCTGTATCAGGCTGAGATCAGTGGAAAAGGATGGCTCGGATATTGAGGGGAAAAAGAGAATGAACCCAATCCTGTAACAAATCTAGGTTGAAACTGCACACACACACATATACACACACACATCGTCTAGTTTTAAAAGCTGACTTGAAATCCTTTAAAATCTCTAAAATATTCTGATTTAACCCAGATTTAAATCATTTTACAAACAGTTTCAATCTAAAGTGTGGACACACTTTTTCATGCAATATTTGCTTTATTGATTGTATTTTCTACATTGTAGATTAATATAAATACATCAAAACGATTAAGGGACACATATGGAATTCTGTAGTAAACAGTAAAAAAGTGTTAGTTCTCCACATTAATCCCCTGATCTAAACCTGATGAACTGAGATGGTGATTTGAGGTGATTTAATTGGGATGAGCTGGAGCTTCACAGTGTGAAGGAAAAGCAGCAACTATTGTTCAGCACCTCCAGGAACTCCTTCCTTTAAGATGCTGAGAAAACTATTCCAGGTGACTCTCCCTCATGAAGACACTGAGATTAAAATACCAAGAGTGTGCAGATCTGTCCTCAAGGATAAATGTGCTACTTAGAATCTAAAGTATAAAACACAATTCTGCTTCATTTTGTTGACTTTAATTTTTTACTTCTCTTGGAACGATTGCACCTCCTGATGGGCACTGGAGGTAAATACACAAACCTGTCACGTGACTGTAAACCAATCCAACCTTTGTGCACCGTGGGGCAATGGTCTGCAGTTATGGTCCTAGAGGACCTGACACATTTCATTGTTTATCCTGCTTTGTGTTGTGTTGAGGGCTGGAAACCACTCAAATGTGCAGAGCAGAGCCAGGAACCACTGGATTCTCTAGACTGCAATGATACTACTCCAGTGGTTTATAGTGAAACTGCTAAGAAGCCTTTGGCCAAATAGGTTTTTCATTTTTTCAGCATTAGCAGCAGTTTAGTGTTCTAGTGCAGCTATTCTCAACTGGTGGACCGGAACCCAAAAGTGGGTCGCAGACAGCTTGTAAAAAATGAATACATAAAAAAATGATTAATGCTCATTTGACGTTGTACTTGTCTTTTATATTGGGGGAAAAAAGATTTTAAAGATAGTGTCTTTAAAAAAATGCTCTGAGATTCTATAAATATTAGTGCAAAAAAACATTTATATCACTGTCTATCATGCAGTACTTTTGGTAATCTCACCTTTGATAAGTGGTGTTCATGCGGCATTTCAAGCCTGTCAATTTTTAAGCATTTTTAAGAAATCTGCAAATTGCAAAAGTTTAGGAACCCTTGTTCGAAAGAACTTTAAAAACAAACGTTTTGACGCAGGTTTTTATTTATTTACAAACACTCTGACTCTTTATACAAGTAAAAATACACTACTGTACAAGAAATGAATCCATGAATCCTGTAATACTCAGGTTAGCTTCCGCAGCTTTTAATACTTTATGTCCATTAAACACACACACACACACACACACACACACACACACACACACACACACACACACACACACACACACACACACACACACACACACACACACACACACACACACACACACACACACACACACACTTTTCAGTAGTCTCTATTGCCTAGCATGTGACACACAATCAAAGAAACAATGCCTTCAAAAGACGGGACTCTGGAGTGAGAGTGTTGAAAGTTTTAAAGCGAGTTTAGGAGGCTGCCTGTCCTTGAGAGAAGTTACAACCTGATAGTTACAAGGCAATAGACTACACATGAGAGCTTTGGTGTGTGATTGTGTGTGTGTGAGAGCGAGAGACACGTCCCTGAACAATGCAAAGCATTCTCTGCGGATTCTCATAAAAAGGCAAGTTATGGCTAGAAGAGGCACCTGGAGCTGTTCAAGTCCTGCAGGACTCGAGGTTTGGCCTACGCCAGTCCCACACACTACAGACTAAAGACCACTCCAAATGCATAAACACACATCATACATCGTTCAGAGGCTTTAAATACAAAAAATCAATCAATCAGACCAAAAAAAAAAAAAGATTCTCCAACACAGTGCACATGCAGACTCCAGGCCGAGCAGATGAACTTCTCTTTCTCCCACAGAGCCGTGAAGATCTCTAACGAGCAATCAGGAGGTAGAAGTTTATTTGTATTCAGATCATCCACTGGTCCTGATCCTGATCTGCTCCCTCCATATCAACCTGGACAAGAAACAGCATTCAAATCAGTCTATGCTTAATCACTCACTAGTTAAGAACATGTAAAAACGTTGCTGATGTAATGTGAATACACATTTTTTGCATTTTCATAATTTGCAAGAATAAATAATATTCTTAAAAACATTTTTTTCCTGCATAATTTTATGATGACAATTATGATGACCTCTCACTGATCTCAGACTGCAAGAGTTTAGAAGGACAGCCTCCTGACCTCCAAAATAGATCATCTGAAATAGCTAAATTACAGACTTCACCTTTACTTTTACAAGAATTTTTGTTACATAAGGAAAATAACTAGCGGTGTCAAGCGTTTAAAAAAATTAATCTGATTTATCACAACAATATTTTGTGATTACTGCAATTAATCGCACTTATTCTTCTTAAGACGCAAATTTTTATAGTGGATATTTAAATGCAAATAAAAAATGAATGTAAGAAATATAACAAGAAATTAAATATATTTATATTATTGGTGTCAATTAAAATACTAGTAGATAGTATATTTGAGGGGAGATAAACCCAACGTGGTAAAAAAAAATGCATGTCAAGTTAGGTAGAGGAAACTTTTTTTTACTTCATTGCGAACATCTCATCTTGATTGTAAGGATTTCTGAATTAGAATTTAATTTGCTGAGTATAAAAGAGCATTTTCACACCTGTAGTTGGTTTCTATGGTTCGGATCAGTTGATGAGTTTGTTTACTTGGAGCGTTTTCTCCCTCTGTTTGGTTTGGTTTCACACAGTGTGGGCATTTGCACATCTGTGTTAGCTAAATGAGTGCTGAATTAGGCAGACCCTAACCCAGTCTGCCATGTGGGCCATAATAACTGTAAGCACTGACCTCTTACCTCATTTATCTCGCCGTCATCTGGAAATTCATTATAAATGTTCATGTCATCCATATCCTGCATATCTTCATCTTCCTCCGAGTCCTCCTCACTGTCCTCCTCGTCTTCATCATCCTCCTCTTCTTCCTCGTCAAACGTCTACAAAAGAAGTCAAAAGAGAATGGACTGAAATTAACTGAAATGCACTTTCTGTGTTAAATATGTAACCCCTTAGTGATACCATAGTTGCCTGAATTGAACCTGCCTATGAATAATAGGTGTGCCATATTGTAAAGTATTTAATAATATGATCATTATGATAAAAAATCCATACTGTGATAATAGCAATATTCAGTTTTAATGCAGTGTTTTTTTGTATCTGTTTTGCTAATTTATTTTTTTATGTTTATAGTGTACATGCACTAAATATTTCCTGATTTACTGTGGTATTTTTTTTATTTTACTACTGAATGTTTAAAAGATATAGTAGCATGTATAGTATAGTTCATGTCTTTGATATTAATCTGCAATGTACAAAATGCAATAAATAAAGAAATAAAGTAAAACATTAAATAAGAAGATGTGTCCAAACATTAGTCTGGTACTGTGTATACCCTACCCCTTCCCTAATATTAATATGTCCTTAACTATAGTCAGTTTACCTCAAAGATGGGTCTCCCAATGGGCAGCAGGTTAGTGTCCTTCTCAGCAATGCTCTGCAACTGGAGAACAGAATAAAAATCAACATGACTGCTAAAAGTGCCTCACTGAATTCAGAGCTTTAATTAAAATGATTAGGGAACAAATAGCTTGCCCAGGTCTGGTGCTGCTGCTCTTGCTGGTGAAGTTCCGTTTCATCCACACACGGACGATCCAAATTAAACCACAGAGACTCCGTCATTCGAGGAAACAGCGAGGGGAAAAGCGTGGACATGACTGAACACAGGAGATTTGGGAAGAAATATGATGAAATTGGGAGCTGTAGTTCACAGCCTAATAAACAATCCACCACCACTCTCTATACACCATCCATGAACTGTGCTACTGTCTAATGCACTTACTAAAAAGTCCTCAGAAGAGAACATTTTGGACCAAACTAACAGCAGATGTGTTTTAGAAACAAGTCCTGAAGCTAAAACAGAATTAGTACATTTGGAGAACAATGTGTGCAGAATTCCATGAAAAGAACACTGTGCCAACTGTTAACCAAGGGGGTGGGTTGATTATACTTTGGGTTTGCATTGCAGCCAGTGCCATAATTCAGTGATAGAATGAACTCTTTTTACTCTTGTTTCACTACACCAAAAGTTCATTTCACATCGAAGTTTACCTAAAAACATTAACTGTTTTCTGTCTTTAAAAATCTATATTTTTAATATGTAAATTGGGATTATATAAATAAACCCTGTGATTTTAGCTGACTCCCCCTCAGCTCAAATTTGAAAAACGCTAAAAAATGGTAGGCATAGTTTAGGTGATGTATGGGTTTAGGGGTGAGGCAGGAGGAAGAGCTGATTGAACAGAGCTATATGCCTCTGATAGTGATGAGGAGCAGAAGGTTGGACGTCACCAGGGGCCCTATATTATTGATTGACACATTATCCTCGACTAAAACACAGTTGAATCTATGAGGGTGCTGCAGAAGCGGAAATTACCATAATAAAAGTGTTTTTTAAGGGAGCACTAAACCCTAAACCATATTTTTTAAATTATAAACTGTGTTCCTTTTACATAAACATTTCCTAAACTTTTAAAAACCATTTTATTGTGGCCATTTTTGCCTTTGCAGCAGCCTCTCAGGTTCAACTGTGCTATAGGTGAGGATGATGATTCTTTGTACTTAGCTATGCAGATACTCACAATCAATAATACCACCCGCCTGGTAAATGAAAAAGATAAAAAAGAAAATATGGTTTAGAGTTTAGTGCTATTTAAAGAGCCACAACAATATCAGAAAACTGTGTGTTTTCTGATGATTATTTTAGGAAGGTGTCGATTAAATATATATTAAACTTAAACTACAACACATTAACCTTAAATACTCAGATAAAATACTTATGATATAGCTTATAAGATCAGATAAGAAAACAGAGGCTTTAACTGACATTAGAGCCTCCCAGCATTAACATTAGCTAGTTTAGCTAAAGCTAAAAGTAAACAGAGGGTAAATAAGCGGCTGTATTTAATGTCAGAGCTCCTCCACCCCTGGCCTGAGTCGTTTTAACGCGTTATTACGGTGTTTAAACCTGGTCATTAAGAGTATTTACCTGCAAGACGAGCTTCTCCTCACAGCTGAAAAACACAAAACCCCACAAAGCTGAGCTCCACACCGCGCTCTCGCTAAACTCTCCCCCCGTAAAACGAGTTCCGAGCCACGGGTTCCTCCTCCCGTGGCTCCGCGGCGGGGTTCTGCTGATCTGGGATCAGTTTAAAATATATTTATCTAATCTTCTCCACCGGGGCTTCAGTAAACGGGTCTGATCAGGGATCTGTGTATAGTAACTCCAGCGTTAGCTATATTTACTCACAATCCAGCGTCCTTTTCTAACCCCACCCGTATTCAGACAGGTGTCACTTCGCCCCGCCCTCATGCGCAGCGGTGGCTTTGATTTGTTCGTCCAAGCTAGAAGTTTGTCAGGATTGGCCAGCTGTTTTTAAAGAACCGGGAACAGCCAATCACGGCGCAGAAGGGCGGGCCTTGTCGTAATACATATAAGATTCATATTATTAATACAATTTATTATATTATGATTTAACACATGAATCATGAAGTATATATTTAAAAGTGTCAATCAAACAATTTAACCGAATAACTAATAAACAGTTGGTCTTCCTTCCTGAGGTGGCCCTGATGAGTGCCAGTTTCATCATAATGTTTTGGATGGTCTTTGCGATTGCACTTTCAAAGATAGACAGACCTTCATTTCTTAAAGTATTTTCCTTTTTTTAACCATTATATGGATTAGAACATTACTTAAATAGGGCTAGTCACTGTATATTCTACCTCTTCACAAACACATTAGCTGCGTAAGGAACTGCTCCCTATTACAGAAATAGTGCACAATATAGTGTGTTTTCTTCATATGTGTAATGAAAACCCACTGAATTTAAGTAATGTTCAAACTTGTGACTGGTGCTGTGCATTAGTCTAAATTTTGACATGGTATTATTTATGTGTAATAAACCCTCAGGGGTCACAAAAATTCATAAATGCATAATAATCAAGCAGCAGTTTAATACAGTATAATACTGGAATTTAAAGAAAGTGTAGAGTTCACTTTTTTGGTGCTGCTTTACGATATCATTCTGCAAGTTTGATAAACTTTTATTTTACTAGCTTCTTCACACTTTGTGCTCAAATGAAATGTAATTAAAAACAACACAAGCTGATAAACCTGTGGAAGACTATTCAGGTGACCAATAAACCTTTAAGAAAGAAAAAATAAAGTAATAAAAAGAGGAAGTGTGCATGCGCCACAACGGCAAAGGCTCCACCTTTTAAGGTGGAACTGAAATTTCCACATAGAGCCATATAAAAATTGTGTTTTTAGGTGATTCATACCACGTGCTCTTCTCGAGTGTTCTCAGAAAGCTGATTAAAGCAAAATTACGTAGCTAACTTCTCTGATAACACGGGTCAGGTTGACACTCATAAAACAAACCTTATTATGAGGATCATAAACTACTAGACTGGGTGGGTGATTAGAGGAAAGCTTTCTGAGACTCCTCCTCATGCTTCTATCTCTTTCTCTCTAGCGTAGCTTTCTTCAAGCAGCAGACTGGAAAACACCAGGCCATTAAAAAAATCTTAATTAGTGTTTTGTTTAATTAATTAAAGCATAAATTCACAGCACACATGGATCACCAGTCACCATTACCAACAAGGTAAGAGCTTTGGTAGTTTGACAGTAATAACCTGATGTTTTTAAGCTCATTTTGCAACAAAACAAAATAGAAAACAGGAATTAATAACACTGTGTACAAATTTGACATATATGGTTTGTTCCCATGTGTTAAGTGTGTTTTTATAAATATTTGCACCTTACTGAATAGACAAAAACTATTATTTCCTGTGGTCAGCACAGTAATATTTAAATTGTATTGGTACAAATATTTAGGGCTGAGAGTAACTTGACTTTGATAAGCTTCTGAAACTGTGAGAACTTACATATTATATAATTTTAAAAGCTTTTAAACTCAAATGAAAGGCATTTAATTTATTAATTTAAACTCAGAGCTCTGTCTGTAACACCAGCATCAGTTCATCAACCAAAAAACTGAAGCATATAGAGATGTTTTCTTTGCCTTACATAATACATAATTATACCTGCCAAAATTTAAAAGAATGTGTAAAAAATGTAAATATGTACAATGTTAAAAAAATATATATATAATATATAAAAGAATGTACAGTGTAAAAAATGTATATACAAAACAAGTGTAAAAAATGTACAAATATAAAAAGCAAGAAAATGGACACATCTTCTTATATAGTATTTTATATATTCTTTATATAATTTATTTTTTACATTGTAGATTAGTTTTGTTTGGCATCTGATGATTGGGTTTGAGGATGGAGGCCCTGTGGTGAGCGCTTCAGTCTTGCCTTTGCTGTAAAGCAATGCACTATCCTCACTGCATGCTCTATTACACCAGCAAGGGGGGATTTCAATAATATAGTAATTAATTATGGGATGCAAACCAGTTATAAATACATTTTACTGCTCAGTTTTAATTTGATGTTTTTTTTTTATTTTGGAGAAAATACTGTCCAAACTGATGCTGCTATAAGAATATAAGAACATGTTTACAGGTATGCTCAGTGTTTGGAACTGTTAACATCATGAAATAACCTGGTTACATTTTAGCCTGGGTTAGACTGTGCCCCCGGCTTTGGAAACAGTGATAATGAAAACTGAATGAACCTTTTACCTGCTTAAATTGTTCTTCTATTTAATTAAAAACCTACATTGTGTGGATATGGCTCTATATAGCACCGCATAGGGCTCAGTTACAATTTTCGATGCTATCTAGATCCAGTTATGATCACTGATAAATTGGCAACATAATATAAAGTACTATACATGTAATTATTTCCATTTAAAATGCCTTATTGTCCTGGGCTAGGCTTCTCAAGAATTTTTTTTTTCGGATTGACTGACCTTTTTTTTTCTTTTCATAAAGCAAGTTGTTCTTGCCATAAGCACAGAGCTATTCACTATATACCAACTTTACCTCTTCACAACTCTACCTCTTCACAACAACTGTTGCTCTTAAACACATTAGAAGGAGCAAGAAATTTAAGTCATTAACGCTTGACGAGGCATACCTGTTAAAGAGACACTAAATTCTAAACCATTTTTTCTCCATTAATAGCCAAAATGTGTTCTTTGAAGTAAAGAAACATACCAGTACTGCTTAAAAATTTTAGAAACCTTTCCTAACCTTTATAAACACTTTTATTATGGTCATTTCTACCTCTGCAGCGCTCTCTCAGGTTCAACTGTGCTATAAGAGATGATGATATGTCTTTGTACTTTGATACGCCGACACATCACAATATGCAGATCAGACAATTAATAATACCACCCCCCTGGTGACGTCCAACCATCTGGGTCTCACCGATATCAGAGGCACACAGATGCTGCTGCAGCTCTGCCCAATCTGCTTTCCCTCCTGCCCCGCCCCTAAACCCATACATCATCCAGAACCCCTCTGAAATCAGCTTTTGCCATTTTTTAGGCATTTCAGAAGATTATTAAAATGACTGAGAAAATCCAGCCAAGATGTGCAAATCTGTCATCTAAGCAAGAGGAGCTACTTTTTGAAGAATCTGACATAATTTTAATGACTTTATTGTTTATCTACAATACAGAAAATGTTAAACTAAGAAAAAAAACATTTAAAAATGTAAGGTGTGTCCAAAGTTTGACTGGTTTGATTCGTAATTATCATGTAATAAATGATAATGTGGATAAGATAATCTTGGTATCGGACTGGAACTGTAAGTTCTTGGGCTTCCTCCAGGAAATATTTTGAAATCATCTACCAAGACCTAACACACACACACACACTCACACACTGTATATTGTTCTTTGTTAATTTGTAGTTATTCTTATGTTGGTGTCTAAATAAAGAGCATTTACTATGATTTTGGTTAAATATTATGTTTGATTTTTTATACACTCTGTCTTACCCTCTTCCCTATCTCTGGAAGGTTGCTGGCAGTGGCCTTGCTGATAGCCCTGCCGCTGGGTGCTCTCAGTCTGGATAAGCTGAACATGTGCATGAATGGCAAACACCAAAAAACTGAACCCGGACCAGAAGGCGAGCTCTATAAACAGGTACCAAAAGAAAACACACTATACAGCTATACTTGAGGGTTATTCCAGCCGACTGCAGCATATAATGTCTGAAAGCTGCCTCACCGTGTTTAGTTCTGGTTCTAGATACTAATGTTAACAGATCTGCAGATCTTTACTGAGGCTGGTACTCTCCAGCATATCAGAGATGTATGCTGGTTCGAACCTGTTTAGTGCTTTATAGACAAGGAGCAGCATTTTAAGCTCTATTCTTCAGCTGATCGGGAGCCAGTGTAAAGACCCGAGCACTGACAGTGTGTGTGTGTGTGTGTGTGTGTGTGCGCGTGTCATATACTCATTCCTCTTTGGTCAGAGTCTGAGAAGGTAATGATTATTCTTCTATCTGCTACTATCGCAGTTAAGCAGATTGTGCTAACTCATCAAATATTTAACCCCAAATGCAAGTTTACTCATGTCATCAAATAATTACATTACCAGTCAAAAGTTTGGACACATCACTTCTCATTCAGTGTGTTTTTCTTTTTTTTAAATGATTTTTTACATTGTAAATATAATATTAAAGACTATATTAAAGCTATACAGGAACACATGCTGTATTATATTAATCAGAATCTGTTTAATACTTTAGATTCTTCTAAGTAGCACATTTATCTTTGAGGACTAAACTGCACACTCTTGGTATTTTAATCTCAGTGTCTTCATGAGGGAGAGTCACCTGGAATAGTTTTCTCAGCATCTTGAAGGAGTTCCTGGAGGTGCTGAACAATAGTTGCTGCTTTTCCTTTACACTGTGACGCTCCAGCTCATCCCAAATCACCATCTCAGTTGATCAGGTTTAGATCAGGGGATTGTGGAGGACAACTACTTTTTTACTGTTTACTATGTAATTTCATGTGTCTTTTAATTGTTATATAGATATATGCCTTGTGTAATTTCACTGATGATTTGGTCTAACAAACAGGCTTAAGTCAAAATAAAAGAGGTTTGTCTTTCCCAAAATATGTCCTCTAAAGGTGTCCTGTGGTATCTGAGAGTAAGACATTAGCAGTAGATCCTTTTACCCCTTTAAGTTGTGAGGTGTGGAACAGATACAGAGCAGCACTATTTTAGCCTTATTTTCAATCTATAGGTGAACCGTGCACCGCACAGCAAGATTTATGGTGTGTCAGTGTGTTATTGCTACTGTAACATTAAAAAATAAGAAAGTACACCTGTACAATTTTTGACTGTTACTGTATGTTTCGAAAATATTGTGGAAGGAACCTCAGGTCAACTTCATTGTTGAGAGGAATACAATAATACTCATGTCTCTATCTCCCTCTCTCTTTATTTCTGTCTTTCTTTCTCTCTTCCTTTTTCTCTCTCTCTCAGTGTGTTCCTTGGCGTGAGAACGCATGCTGCACTGCCAACACATCAGCTGAAGCACATGAGGACAACTCCTACCTTTACAACTTCAACTGGAACCACTGTGGAGTCATGAGTCCCAAGTGCAAGAGTCACTTTGTCCAGGACACATGTTTCTACGAGTGCTCCCCCCACCTGGGACCCTGGATACAACTGGTAAGACACGTGACTGACTGAAAATTCAGGCTCAGCTTTAGTGGTTAGCATGCTTGACTTTCAGTACTTGTGTGCTTGCGTCAAGTCCCTATCTAGGTGCTATCAGTGCTCTCTCTGTGTCTGCATGCGGCCCTTATAGACTCTAACAGTCTAAAACCATGGGGATCAGGTTAATTATTTAGTCTAAATTCCTCTAGTGTGTGTGTGTCCTGGGTCAATGTTATCTTTTCTGCTTAAGTGTGCACTGTGTGTGAATGTTGATTGTAGCGCATCCTTGGGTAAAAGGACGAGGCGTCAAGTAATGAAGTACAAATTCACTTAATTAGAAATGTTGGTTATCTATACTTAACTGAAGTAATATCCAAAGACCTAAACTTTTTGATCCTGAGTCTAGTGCTCTCCCGTTTCTCCGCTCCAGAGTACTAATCACATTCACCTGTTTACAGTTGCTCTGTTTAATTGGCCATTGCTGAGTATTACTCCAATAAATTGTCTCTTTTAACTCTAGAGCTTATAATTTGTAATCTGTTCCACAGGGGCCATGTACAGATGTGCATGAGTGTGTTCTAAATGAAATATATCTGTATTTACAGGCAGACAGCTCTTGGCGTAAGGAGCGTATAATTGATGTTCCTCTGTGTTTGGAGGACTGTGAGAGCTGGTACAATGACTGCAAATATGACTTTACCTGCAAAGATAACTGGCACAAAGGATGGGACTGGAGCTCAGGTGTGTGTCACAATAACTGAGCTTATAATGAAAAATTCCATCAAACCACTAATGTGATTAAAACATTTTCATCACTAGGTCCGGTTGCACTCATTTTTCCCAGGACCTCTGCCTCACTCTACCTGACTCTTCTTCACTCTATTACGCTCTATCCCCTCACTTCACCACCCTCTACTTTGCCCTATCTCCTTACTCTACCTTTCTTTGCCTCATTCTACCTTCTCACTCTATCTTTCTCTACCTCACTCTGCCACGCTCTGCTTTTATCTAACTTCTTACTCCAACCTTGCACTACCTCAATCCATAATTGCTTCTGTGGTGATGGAGAAGATGAAACTGGAACTTCACATGAAGCATTGATCTTTCTTTGGCTGTTGAATATATGTCATATTGAAATGATTATGTGAATAGCCTACAAAAACTTTGTATTTGGGACCCATCCTCTGCTGTGTGAATGTAACAATTAGCATGTGCATCACTGATGGGTACTGACAAGCCTTACCTGAGCCTGTTTCCATCTGTGCAGGTACAAACCACTGCCCCACAGGTGCTGAATGCCGCCTATGGTCCGATGTCTTTCCAGACGCTAAGAGCATGTGTGAGAATATCTGGACCAACTCCTACAAGTACACCACTCTCTCCAAGGACAGCGGTCGCTGCATGCAGATGTGGTTCACTGGATCCAACCCCAACAAGAAGGTTGCAGAATATTACCTCAACCAATCCCCCAAAACAGCAGCCACGGCCACAAGCCTCACACTCATGCTTACCATCGTTCTGTCTGTTTTCCTGCACTGAGATCAATAAAATAGAAACAGGAATGACTGCAAAATACGAGTCATTTGTTTATTATGTCTGAATTAGTCTCTCTCTGTTTAACTCTTTCAGAACTGAATTAGGTCTGTATCCAGTGACAAACAATATATGTAAGAATACTGTTTTTTGACTGTAATTAAAAAATAAATAAATATTATTTGTATTTATTTTGTTAATTGCAATGGAATACCGGTAATTTGTTTAACATTGTTATTTTTATTTGTTATAACTTTTATTTCAATCATTTTATTTTACAAGGCATTCCTAAGCAGTAAAATAAACTCATTACATAAATGTTCACTCTGCCTCTCAGTGTGCAGATGTTTATTTTTCCAATGCAGTGGGTGGGGCTAAGCTGCTTTCTGATTAGCAGATAAATGTATATTCTGATACATTATATAAATTATTTATTTTATTGTTGATGATTATGGCTTACGGCCAATGAAAACCCAAAAATAAGTGTGTCAGAAAATTAGAATATTGTATAACACCAATTGGTACTTTAATCAGTGTGGACACTGTGCCAAGTCCTGCTGGAAAATGAGACAAACAGTCTAAGCTGCTTGAGGTCTAGTGTGAAGTTTTCACAATCAGTGATGGTTTGGAGAGTCATCTCATCTGCTGGTGTTGGTTCACTGTGTTATAAGAAGTTCTTTAAACATACCATGTATACAAAGTGACATACATAAAATGAGTTTTTCAACATATAGGCTCTTTTATTGTCTTATGTCTGCTTACAAAACGTAAAAGTACCAGCTGGATGAATCCAGTTTTACTATTAAATTTAGTATTAACTGAACAGAGAGAAGACTACTGGTGATTGTGATGGTGAGCTACTGCACGGTGAACTACGTGATGACAACAACAAACTTATCACACACATCATAACCTTAATATACGGCCATTAAGAGTTGTATCTTAACATTACAACAGTAAAATACAACTATAACTGCAGCAGAAAGCTTCAGAGAGAGATTGCAGTGCATTATAAGGCTAGAAATCCACCCACTGCTCTATATGTTATTTTAATACAATTTATATAAAAATTCAACATATAATACCATATAAAAATAAATTATATAAGTATTTTTAATATATCTAGTATACATACACATTTTTATGGATATTTCATACGTTATAAACTTATGTCCAGTCGGTGGCAGTATTGTTCAGCCTTTACTCTGCCCTTTACTGTTTTTTTTTTGTGATGAACCACTTTTTTAATGGCCCCTGATAGCAAAGAGCATTGAATCAACGTTCATTGTTTGCTTGCTTTATATATTTTATTGATGGAAAAAAAGCTGTTTTAGCCTAGTGAGCATCTAGAGAACCTCGTGTAGGTTATAGCTATTTTCCTGGGTTTTAAAAGTTCCCAGAGTTTCTTCTCGTTGTTTGTCAAAGCTGGAGTTAGGGATAGACAGCTTAACTAGTTAGGTTAGCTATCTACTACTATCCCATACTGAGCTGTAATGTAAGAGTCAGTTAACTAGTTAACCCAGATAGGAGAGCTCCTCAAGTTTAAGTAGCTAAATGTTAGCTAACATTAGAGGCAAATCATGATGGTTGGAAGGTAACGTTTGGTAGATAGTTAACTAAGGAGTTAAGGAGGATTTCCAAGCTTCTCGGCTTCTTTTCTAATGGTAGAGACTTCGAGCAGGATCTCTAATAAGAGGAATAAGAAAGAGGCTCTGTTTGTTAACATCTCGTCTTAGCCACTAAAAAGCTTCTCAAGCTCCTGAGTTGTTTTTTATTTTTCAGCTCCTCCAGTTTGTGCTACTCCTTCTTGGGCGACCAAAAACAAGGAAACTAAAAACACAAACAACTTCTTTTTTCATTTTTCGTGGAGATATCCGAGGTGCTGGTCCTACTCTCTCTGTTCTGTGTGGGTTTTTTGGCTTGTGTGTTGCAACAGCAGCTGTTTTAGCCTAGTGGGCATCTAGAGAACCTCATGTAAAGCGACTTTTCCTGGCTTTCAGAAGTTCCCAGAGTTTCTTCTCGTTTGTTTGTCATAGTTGGAGTTGGGGAAAGCCAGTTTAACTAGTAAACTAGGTTAACTAATCCATACTGAGCTGTAATGTTAGAGTTAGTTAACTAGTTAGATGGGAGAGCTCCTCAAGTTTGAGTAGCTAAATGTTAGCTAGTTAGCTAACATTAGAGGCAAACCATGATGGTTGGAAGGCTGGTAGTTAACTAAGGAGTTAAGGAGGATTTCCAGGCTTCTCAGCTTCTATTCTAATGGGAGAGACTTCGAGGAGGATCTCTAAGAGGAAGAAGAAAGTTTGGAAGCTCTGTTTGTTAGCCTCTTAGCTACTAACAAGCTTCTCAAGCTCCTGGATTGTTTGTTGATTTTTCAACTCCTCCAGTTTGCAGTTGGTGCTACTCCTTCTTGGGCGACTAAAAACAAGGAAACTAAAAGCAAAAACAACCTATTCTTCCATTTTCGTGGAGATATCCGAGGTGCTGGTCCTGCTCTCTCTCTCTCTGTTCCGTGTGTTTTTTGGGTGTTTCTGCCTGTTTGAGAGAGAAAAGAGAGACTCCAAAACCCGAGCCCTGCTGCCACAATGGCAGGCGGCGGTGGCGGTAGCGGCGGCAGCGGCGGCGGGGGTGGAGGTGCCTTGTCCCCGCTGGGAGCGGCGGCTCCTCCGCTGTGGTATCACCGGGATTTGAGTCGAGCCGCGGCCGAGGAGCTGCTCGCCAGAGCCGGGAGAGATGGCAGCTTTCTGGTCCGGGACAGCGAGAGTGTCAGCGGGGCCTATGCGCTCTGTGTGCTGTGAGTATTCTGGGATTAAATCTGATTTTATTAACGATTTGAAACCTTTTAAACTCTGGAAAGGGTGTGTACTAACTGTGTAAGAATTATGGAGGAAAGTTAGTTCAATGTTTACATAGTAGTTTGATCAACAGTACCAGTCAACAGTTGGGACACACCTTAAATTCAATGTTTTTAAAATTATTTTTTAAATGTTCAGTATTATGGATTAACCCTAAAGACATCCAAACTATGAAGAAAAAACATGAAATTATTTTGTAAACAAAAAAGGGTCAAACGAACCAGAATATGTTTGATATATGTTTTATATTTTAAATGAATCAAAGTGGCACCTCTTGCTTAGATGACAGCTTTGCACATCTTGCTTGGATTTTATGAGGTAGTCACCTGGAATGGCTTTCAGGTAACAGCTGTGCTGAACTTGAATTTCTTGTCTCTTAATGTGTTTGAGCGCATCAGTTGTAAAGTTGTGAAGAGGTAGAGTTGGTATACAGTGAATAGCTCTAATTGAGTAATGTTCTAATACATATTATGGCAAGAATTACTCAAAACACTTTAAAAGTATCCTCAAGTGCAGTCACTTAAAAGACTATCAAAAACATCATGATGGAACTGGCTCTCATCAGGACTGCCCCAGGAAGAGAAGGAGTTTCCCCTGTTGCACAGGATAAGTTCATCAGAGTTGCCAGTCCCAGAAACTTAAGTTAACACAGTATTTTGGTTTGTTTAAAACTTGATTCCATGTGTGTTCCTTCCTTGTCTGAATGTCTTCACTGTTTATTTACATTTACAATGAGAAGGTGTGTCCAAACTTTTGACTGCTACTGTTTATTGCGATATTAAGAAAAACAGGAATTTTACTAATGATCTGACCTTTCATGATATTAATCTGAGCTTCAATAATTGAAGTTAAATAAACGTTATGGGTGAATATAAGCAGCAAAAAGCTTTGTAAAATAAATATTTTGATATTAGACAAACATTGTGCATTCTGTGATGTGACTATTGCACAAGCAAAGATTATAGTAAAGAAAAACGAATACTTATGTTCAACATGTACGTAAAGTAAATAAAAACTATAAAATACCAATATAAAATAATTTATTTAACTACAAAAATGCAAATAACGCAAATAAATATATTTATTTATTTATTCATGTATCAATTAATATGCATAAGACTGTTGCACTTTTTGTGGGATTTCCTTGACTCAGCAGACTGCAGAGGGTTATGTTGTTTCACGAGATGAGTGATTTCAAGACATAGTGAAATAAATGCGGGTAACCTTTGTGATAGTTGCAGTATTACAGTGCGCTCAGTTTTTGTATTTTGTATAAAATATGGCAATTTGGACAAATGGACCAGCAGGGGTTGGGGTATATGCTGTGTTCTTATGTTGGTGATTAATTTTGCCATAAACATAAATATATTAAATGACATTATAATTGGTGATATTATACTTGATAGTACTTTTTAATGCATGGTAATTTCATCTGAGTATGGATTCATCAGTATGCTGGAAACATTCCTTTGAGATTCTAGTCCATGTTCTCATGAATGCATCACACAGTTCCTGCAGATTTTTTAGTGGAACACTCATGCTGTGAATCACATCCCAAAGATGCTCTGCTTGGTTCAGATCTGGTGACTGGAAAGAACCAGCACTGAAAAACACAGATCTAGTGCTGGACCACATGACCAAAAATGTATATCACTTTATTTTCAAGATTTTTATATTATTTTTTATATAATCAGAAATCCCTAGTATTCAACTGTCTGTGAGCATGTGCTTACTGCAGTTTTAGCTTTCTGTTCTAGGCTGACAGTAGTCTTTGCTAAAGCCGGCATACTTTATTCTGTTGTTGTAGCCCGTCTTCCTTAAGGTTGGACATTGGTGGTGTTTATTTTAAGATGCTTTTCTGCTCACCAAAATGTTATATACTTTACATATTTATAATTGTAGGTGTTTCAGAGTTACAGGAGTCATTCTCTCAGCTACAACCAGTCTTACCTTTCTCTGTTGACCTCTCACACCAAGGGTTGTCTCTCTGTAGAATATATAAGCCAATGTTTATTTATTTGTAGTCACTAATTTAGCATTTTTGACACCAAACATTGCAAAGGATTCCAACTGTGCTTTATTCTAATACGTGAGTCTGTGTAAGCAGAAAATATGCAAGGGATGGAGAACTGGTGTATTTAGGCTTTTGTTTACGCACAGTGAGGCGTTAAGGCTAATCTTGGACTATGCTGCATTATAAATGGAGATTCTCCATTTAAGGGAAAATGTAGCCCAGGCCTAGGCCCAAAAATATTTTTTTCCCTCTTCTTAAAAGAGAAACAGGGTTGTTGTGGAACACTCAAAGGACGCAGCAGTTACAAAGGAAGTGAAAGCTAAGCTTATCTTCTTGCATATTTAGATCATGAGGATCTAAACAAGTAAGTGGTTTCAAAAACCAATGCATGAGCTTTAACCTGTTTCTAGCCAGAGGTTGGGGCTGTGTACTACAATAGAGAAAATATGCATTTTGGGCACTATCAACCTGATTTCTCTCTTAATACCAAACACGTATGTGTAAAGTAAGTTTTGGGTTGGAAGCTTATATTTCTAGCTATCAGCTCCAACCCGTTTGAAGAGTCTGAAAGTTTCAGATTTTGTTGATATTTCTAATTTCTTCTGAAGACACAT
Organism: Astyanax mexicanus; assembly: GCF_023375975.1. Taxonomy (NCBI): domain Eukaryota; kingdom Metazoa; phylum Chordata; class Actinopteri; order Characiformes; family Acestrorhamphidae; genus Astyanax; species Astyanax mexicanus. The sequence continues at coordinate 11,850,373 of NC_064425.1, read as the reverse complement.
TCATGAGGATCCTATTTGTGCAGAGTCTTCAGATTAATTTCTTGTAGGTCTTTTGCAGATGGAGAGAGTATTTGACTTGCATTTCTTCTGATCCAGTTTGCAAGTATTTCTAAAGGTTTTTATAGTCATCCAGACCTAAGAGGAGCTTGTGGCTGCTGCGTGTTGGAATAAGATGATGAGTCTTTGTGTGTGTTTGGGGTGAACTTGAGGTGAAGGAGAATTGGGAAGATCTTTATAGGGCATCCATTGAGATGGAGTTTTAGAGTTCCATGTGCAACAAGTCCAGTTGTGAAATGTCCACCTCCACATGTAATGTAGCGTTAGATTATCTTATGAGCAGTAGAGTGGAAAGAGTTTTATGGAATGGAGCATTTCCATGGCCGAGCAGCTCCATCCAAGCCTTACATCACCAAACGCAGCAATGCAGGCCAACGCAGGATATTTTGGAAATAAAGTATATATATATATATCTTGGTCAGTAAAAGATGACCTATGACAAGAACTTCGGTATATAAATTATACATTTGAAATTTGCATCACTGGTCCTTTCCTTACACTGGCTGTGAACAAGTCATAGCTCTAAATAGCAAAATAAAGGCCTGAAACTTTGGTTAAAGTTAGATAAGAGCTCAAATCCCTTTGCATACCTCAACATTTGCATGTGTCTCCTTCTATTTTTATGCTTTGTATAATTGTACATAATCTTGCATTGCAGTAATCTAGTAAACTCCTAGCTGGATTTGCTGCAGCTCCACTTTATTATCCCAGTTCACCTTTTGCCTCCTATTGCTGACCTGCGGTCTATATAAGGCATGTAGCCTATGCACATACACACCCCACTCTGTTTTGTATTAGTAGACACTCTATAGAGCTATTGTACCTTTCATAGATACTATCCCACCTCGTCTATCTGAGATCATTTCACTCTGTTGAGTCTCTCCTGTCAGACTGTGTGCGTGATCTTTGCTTTTCTTTTTCTTTTCCATCGTTGGAGACGCACACGTTTGGACATGCATGAGCCAGAGGAGGTACATTTCTGGGATTCAGGGCTCATAAAAAAGTGCTCCCACATACAAAAACACCAACACGTGGCACTCTGAAGGATTTGTTTCTTAAAGGGACAGTCTGTAGATTTAAGTCTCTGCTGTGAATGTGTAGTTGCACAGACCATATAAAGTAAATACTTTTTAAACATGCATTGTGGTGTGGTTTTGCTAATTTAATTGCTATTTTAGTACATGCTTTACTGCATCTTGACAGCTAAACTTTTAGAACTCCAGACAGATTTTGCAGGGCATTTTGGTAGTACTGATATAAAATTTCAAAGCACATTATAGTAGACACATTCACTCAGACAGGATGTTGCTATTTTCAGGAAATTAGCCTACTACTTTAATAGGTCTTCAACTGAGATGTAAATATTAGCAGGCGCTGTTACTTTGAAATGTCTCTGGCAACCTTAGACATTGGGGTAGTTTAGACTTCTAATGGATAGATTTTAGACATACTTGGGGCAGGATCTTTTAGTGGACCTGGCGACCCTGGCTGCAGCTGGCGGTAACTTGCTGTCTGCTTTATCTCTTTATCACTTCAGAGACAACAGAAGCTCTATATGTGGGATTTAAACCCTGAGAATATGTTTAATGTATAGTGAGCTGATGTACAGAGTAAGGGTGTTGTCTTGTCCCTTGTCAGGTGGTTTTACATTTTTGGAGACTGAGAGTGAGCCGAGTGTGTGAGCACATTACCCCTCCCATGGGTTGGAGTCCACTCTATCATACATTAATGACGTGCCAACAATGAAATCCTGTTTACAAATTCTCATAGTCAACATTGGTCGATAATGTTGACTAATTATTGCAGCCCTAGGGTGGTTTCCTTTCAGAGCATTTCTTTGGTTTGGTTTGATGCATGATTGACCAGGTGAAGATGGAGTTTGCAGTTCTGATATCTCTGTTATCTTATCTTAAGAGTGGGACAAAATGTTGATATTGCAATATATCTTAATGTTTTGTTGGTTATTCATTATTGATATGTGGTGTGAAATATCAATATTTTTATTGAAACAGAGGGACCTATCTTACACCTTATGAAATGCATGATGCTTATTGCTGTCTTAAATCCCTGCCAACAGTCTATTTTTACGCTTTTCACCTGCATAGTTTAAATGGCAACTGTGCTTTTGAATATAACTGCGCTGGTTGGTTTAGTGGTCTGGAAATGAGGTGTATTTAGTTAAGTTTCTGTTCTATTGCTATCTATGCAACAAAAACACAGGTGCTCCACTGACTGAATACAACCTAGACAGATGTCAACAGTCAGATGTTCATTGCTATCTTGGCAGTGAATTGTCAACACTGGCGCATGTACACCCCTGCTGTTACACAGAATGGGAATGCATCTGGCTCTTAAAGGGGATGGAAAGTGATGCACTGATTGGTTTATGTGCCCTAAATGAAGCTGTAAGATTGGTGGCTCACCTATAGATTGCTAAATTTTCTATTTATCTCCCTAAACTTTTTTATAATCCGTATGTTGATTATTAAAATGTATCGATTTAAAATTTCCATCTTGAATAATTGTTAATACACTGAAATACTTTCTCACTAAATATCAGGACATTTTACATTTATCCAAATGTCTTCTGGTCATTTAAAGTGAATTTAAATCCCATGTTCTGCTCTTTCTTTCATTTTCAAGTGATATAGAAAGCATAGGAACATGAAATTTACACATCTCTGACCTAATCGACTAATCGGAAAAATATTCGTCAGATTAGAAGACTCTCAAATTAGTCATTAGTTGTAGAAGTGCAGTGGTTAATTATTCTGTTACTTTTACTTTAAAATAAACAAATCTTAAGAACTGCTGCTTTAAAATTGGGAGGCTGATCTAAAAGGAAAACAGGCTTGTGAAGAATATATTTGTGAATCTGTAGACATGTGTTTGTGTGTGTCTGTCTGGGGGTTTCCCTCTGGTCTCTGGCTGAGGAGAGGCACCTCAGCGCTGGTTATTTTAAGAAGATGGTGGCTGTACACAGTGTGTGCGTACTCGCTGTCTGCCTGAGTGTGTGTCATGGGCTAAATAAAGAGAGGTGGTAGTGCCATGCCAGCTCATCTGCTTTTGTTGCCAATCCTCTGGCTAACAGCAGTCCCAAGCTGAGATTTAGTGGTTTGCTTGCAGTGCCTGTGAGAACCAAGCTCGTTTTTATCCTGCTGGCTGTGAAAAAATAATTTTCTATGTAGTATTTATTATGAGGAATGAAAAAAAACAGACGTTCTACTTGTTTATACACTCATTGTGCATGTTATACCATGTAGAAGCACTTTGTGGTTCTAGAATTACAGACTGTATGACGGTATCTCTTATTCTGCATATTTTATAATTATTATCCTCCTTTCACCCTGTTCTTTAACGCTGACACCGATTAGCATTGTGGTGGTGGTGTATGAGGTGTTAGTGTGTGTTGTGCTGGTACAGTGAGTGAATCAGACACTTCAGCAGTGCTGCTGGAGTTTTTAAACACTGTTCACTCACTTTCCTCCACTCTATTAAACACTAGGGCTGCAAATTATGACTATTTTAGTAGCCGACTAATATGACAAATATTTTTTGTTTTTTTTTATTGGTGAGTTAATCACGATTATTTTAATACACCCTCCTCTTGTGTTTCCCTTTGCTTAGGCTCCCGATCCACTGCATGTTTTGCTGTATCTTGACTGCTAATCAGATTTGGACCGATTTTACAAGACATTTTAATATTTAACGCACCAATATAAAATTGCAAAGCATATTCTAGGTGACACTAAGGATTCATTGGTTAACCGCTTACAATTGGTAAACAGCTATGAAAATAAACTAAAATGAAATGCAGCATTTACACACTTACACGCAGCACATTCACACTCTCATTATAATAACACAGAAGCTCAGATAACTTTGTAACTATAAAAAGTAGAAGTCTTTTCTTTAGAGAAATTACAGATGAAACCAAAGAGTGCTGTTTCCTGCTCCTGCAAAAAACTCTTAAACTGGAGAAAACTGGTACAGGAAGAAGTCTGGCTGACCCACATGGCAACAGCGCCTTTAGGTCAGCTTGATAAGATGATAAGATAAAAACAGAGCATTTTTCTAAAACCTTTGACTGGGAGTGTACCTGATACTAGAGCGACCATCCCTATATTCACATGGTTTATTTGCTATTTTCTTTAGCGCATCTGCTTCTGAATACACAACTAAAGTCTCTCATTCAGTGGTCAGTTTGAATGTTAGACTTTAATCCAGCAGCTCTTGTTTAAAGGCTTGTTTGTGTGCACGGCAGGCACTATGATATATGAGCAGAGAGGCAGTGTACCAATAAAACACCTGTTGTGATTTATGAACACACTCTGTGCACTTATTTCCTTGGGCCATGTTTGGAATATTCTGAAATACTAGAATACTTCAGTGAGATAAAGGTCGAGCTCTCTATTATCTCCAGTGGGATCTGAGCAGAAGCTGTTTTGTTTATAGAAGATGAACAAGATGTTCAAATGTGCACACACAGTTTGTCTTGTCCATTTAGAGAAGTAGTGCCAAAAGAATAGAACTGCCTCAAGAAGATGATCATGAATCAATTAGCACCGTGTTTAGGCCCTTGCAGACTAATTTGGCTCAGGCTCAGTTTTAAATAATTTTAATGTGAAACTTAAATATATATTAAATAAATAATTGTTAAAATTATAAACCAGCATTATTCCACCAAATATTGATTTTCTTTTAACTCTTAAAACTTTATGAATATGAACTTGTTTTCTTTGCATTATTTGAGGTCTGAAAGCTCTGCATCTTTTTTGTTATCTTAGCCATTTCTAATTTTCTGCAAATAAAAATTCCATTTGGAATTTGGGAGAAATGTCACATTTCAGTCCACGTTTTAAGTAAAGCCCTACAAACATGGTGTTCTATCTAATTTTATTTGTGATTAAAAATATGTTTCTGAAATGGTAATCTGGCCGTTTCCAGTATTTTGGCCTGTCCAGCTGTGAAATAAAGCTGGTTTCCAAATGAACTTACTTGTCTGTAAGGACACCTTTTGAAAGTGCCTACAATGCTTACACAATTGCTAAGCTTGATCTTTGGGCAATGGACATTTTAATTGGGGAAATGTTGGCACCCAGATACACTGTGTAAAGAGGACAGGCCAGTGGTGGAAATATCCTACAGGCAAGCCCTGAGTCCAGGCACTAATTTGGACATCAGTTTAACACGTACTACCTAACAAAAGGCCCAGGTACTCCCCTTCTTGGAGCTAATTTCCCAAGATGGCTACAGGATGATGTGCCCTTCCACACTGCACCCATTTTTCAGGCATGGTTTGAGGAATATGATGAAGAGTTTAGGGTGTTGCCCAGCATCTAATCTGTGGGATGTGTTGGAGCAAGTCCAATCTATGTCAGCTCCACCTCGCAACATACAGGACTTAAAGGATCTGCCATAGTCCTGCTGCTAGATCCCACAGCTACCATGTTCATACACTGATTGCGGTGGTCAGGTGAATCAAATTTACGTAAAACAGGCTTAATTTATTTTTGTTTAGCCAAATAGTGGGTTTATAGTGTAGGAACCATGCTTTTGCAGGTTGTGGAGGTTTTGTTGGTTAAATGGAGGGTCAACCAATCTCTTAACCTCATGAAGATCCAAGATAACAGAAAGAATCTCTATTGAGTAGTTGCGATGGAAGAATAATCGGAATGTCTGTAAATGAAGTGTTTACTAAATGCAAGGGGACAAACGAGGAGGCGGGATGTCATATCTGTCTACATGAACGAACCAGTTCTGCAAGAGACTCGAAATACTGATCAACCATGAGAGCTGAGTAGAAAAAAGCTTTGCATGCCAGCTTGAGGAGGCTTGGCTCTAGTTGTGGTGTGCAGTGTTTGGGTTATGTAAATTCTGAAATTCTGTGCTGAATAAAGCCATGTTCGCTTCAGGGTTTGAGTACTTTCATGTAGGGATTCATTAAAATAAAAATTTTGGGCTGAAACTAAAGAAAATTTAATATTGACTACTTAATATAGAAAACTGAGCTGAGATGCTAACAGCCAGCCTTGGCATTGTTGGGGAGGTTAGTAGTGATGCTAACTTTTATTCTGAGCTGGATTACTTGCTGATTGTTGACAGCAGGTCCATTGCACCTTGTTGGTTAGAAAGGATAAAATAAACTGTTTGAAAAGACTTCTAGATTATGTAGCTTATTCTGATCTTGAGTTATGAGGCTCAGAATGCTAGCATGCGGTTACCTTGTACAGGGCGGTATCTGGCATTCAGCTTTTTACTTATTTGGCTTACCATACCTAGGTAAGTTTTAATGAATTGTTCAAAAGGATAAGGTTTATTAGATGTTAGTGTTAAACTTTCTTTGCATACTTTTATTTTTATTTGTTAGTCCAACAGATGTTTTTTGGTGTTTTTTTTCTTTCCTTGATATTGAAAAAAGTTTTGAAACCTAAAATTTAGTTTTTCATTATTTATGTATGTTCTGCATGGTAGATTTAATACAGAATCATGCAAACTATAAAAAAGGTTTGAACCAGAATATTTTATATTTTAGATTCTTTAAAGCAGTTCAGTCAGTCTGAAACATTTCAAGAACTTTGAAAGTTTCCCTTAAGTGCAGTCGCAAAGACAATCAGAAATGTTATAATGAAATTTTGGTTTGTTTAACACTTTTAGTTTATTACATGAATCCTTATGTGTTCCTTCATAGTCTGGAAGACTTAAGTATTAATAAGCATAGCAACAGCAGTTATTTGATCAGTTGCAGTAATTGCCATTGATTGGGGCAATTAACAGAGCTGGTACATTTTAATATGTACAGTTACGGTGTACTCTGTGGGAGTTCGCTCTCAGGCTGTGTGAACGACTCTGAGTCATCAGATTACTCAACAAACACTCATCAGGACTGTCTGAGTTTTGTTAGCGTTCACAGTGGGCTAGTCTGTGTCATTATCTACACCTCGTGATTCTCTAGCGTATATATATATATTCCCTAATGTTTTCCCTGCTATAAATCTCACCTCAGGATTAGGGCTGTCATGGTTAGTCACACTGTGTGTTTGGACAGTTACTTCTCAGTTGGTGGATAAGAAAAGAGATGAATAGAGAACTGAACTATTAAACCCAAAAATTTCAGTTGATTTTTTGGCATATTATGAGAACTGATCAGTTATGCAAAACATAAAATAAATAACAATATGAATTTGTCAAATTTATTTATAATCATTATGCCAAAACAGACGTGGCTAATGATCCTTCTGGGCACTATAGATACACTCTGTCTCTGACTATTTTTCGCTGCAGTCAGGTTTTACTATCTCCTGTTATACACAGGGTTCGCATGTCATGAAAACCTGAAAAATGCATGGAATTTGAAAATATACATTTTCATGCCTAGAAAAGTTAAAATGTTGAACCGTTTATCAACTAAGAAAAACTGTTTTTTAAAAATCATTTAATGTTTGGGTAAATCCATCACGTCACTATGCCTTAGTTTCAGCTGCACTATAACTAGCTTCATGAGATGCTAAAAGTCCTTGTGGGATCAGTGATTTTAAAATATGTTTCTGAAACAGTAATCATTTGGTTTAAAGTATTTTGGCCTCTCCTAATTTAAACAGTTGGAATAAGCACTCTGTTGCTTTGCAAAGATTTCTGCCAAGTGAACTCACTTGCCTATAAGGACTTTGTTTAAATACAACCCACTTGAGGTGATTATAGGACGGACAGTTATGGCAGTGGCAGGTATATCATAGCCCAAAACTGATCAAATATTTAACAGTGTCAGCATGCACACCTGCTGTGGAGATCTGTGCAGGTGCAGCAGCCATAACAAGCTGAAAAATGCACTATAGGATCTGTAATGAAGTCAAATTCAACTTTGAATAACTTACAGTAAATTATGCAGATAAAAGATGTTTATCTGCAAGGCTTTTAGGTTTTATGCCAGCAAGTAAACTAAATGACTGCAAGGTACTGTTTATGCCATATACCAACATCCCCTACACACACTCTTTGCTGGCTTTCATGGAAGTGGCCTATTTACATTGCACTACCTGGTGCCATTATCTGTCAATACATGAGTAACTTCCTGCAACACCAGAGTGTTTACATAGCATGCTTTTATATGTCACCTGCCTGGTTGCTTTGCTCAAATCTTGTTCTTTTGCTTTCTTTGGCTTTGCTGATTTACAAACCTATCATTCCCTCTGCGATGAATGGCAGTAAATGTGTTATAATATTATTAATTAAGATCTGTAAACTGTGTATAAATCTGTCATCTTAGATGTTGTATTGGACCAGTAATTTATTTACACTAATTAGTATGTCTCATTGCAGAATTTAACATGTAATATCAGTTTTCAAAACAAATCAAAATAACAGCAGGTGCATGGGTAAGTGGGTAAGACATAAGTAGACATAAAAATATCTTGTGATATTTTGTTTTTCTGCAATATATAATGTAATTTTTGGGGTCAATCTGAACAAATAATTTGGATTTCTCCCTCAAATATTCTCTGTTTTATCATGATTTAATCATTGACTTGTCAATATTCTTTATAACAGTTTAAAAAAATGATTTCAGAATTATGCTACTGCAACAAAACAAATGAAGTGTTTTGATTAGTATAAATATAAGTTTTATACATTAAGGAGAACGAAAATTATAGATTATGAAAAAATCATGGTGGGTACAGTGTGACTGTATGTAAGTAAAGTAAGACTGTAATTTGTTAGTATAGATTTGTATAGATAAGAATTGTGTTTAAAATAGGGATTTTAAGTCACAGAATCTGTCAAACATGGTGGAGGGAGTGTTATGGCATGGCCACATACTATATGGCTACCTGTTGAACTGGGTGAGTGGTGTTTATTGATAATACAATCTCTGGTAAAAGTATCATAAATTGTGAAGTGCATAGAACTAGATTGAATAAAATTCTTTAAAACTGATAGAAAGGGACTTGACTGTACAGATACTGCAACTTATAAAAACCAAGAGCTTGTTAAGGCAAGTGGCCAATTGATTATGCCCCTGGTGTGCATGAATGGAAACTATGTATGTGGTACAAACATTTGTTATGATAACAAACATGTATAACACAAAACACATATAGGCACTCCTTTTTTTTTTTTGCTTTTTCCAGAAATGTATTGTTTTGGAAGAGTGCCATAGTAGTTACTTTTAATATAATTTTAAGTGGAAATGAATCCCATACCACTCCTTACATTTTAAAATTTGTGTCCTTGACACTCTTTCCATTTCTGCTTGTTTTTATATCAGCTCTTCATCATTCTCCCTTGTTTAAATCTCTCCATCCAGAAAGAGTGAATCTGATTGTGGTTAAATGAGAAATAGAAACGTATATCGTTCCGACACCCTATTGGTTTATACAAACCATCACACCTGTACACGTCGCGCCCCCTCCACACACACTGCAGCAAGAACATAGCAGATGTTTGTAGCCTAGTATGAAGATGATCTGTGCAGAGACTCAAGAGAACTCCAGACAAACGTCCAACTAAGCTTCTTTAATATATTTACATTCTACTACAATACATTTATTTTCAATGAGCATATATGCAGCTGAAACAGGGAGCCTAGTGCATCCCACATGTATCAACATTTACATTTTAATATAACATTATAGTCATTATGGCTGTTAGAAAAATGTGTTTTGGGGAGGGGGGTAGTGCACTATAGGACTCTGTGGTTCGGCCTAAACTATTGTCCTTAATGGCACCTTACATTACTTTTTACTTTTATATATTAAGTAGTTTTACATCCAGTATTTTTACACTTTTACTTGAGTAAAAGTATCAAAACACTAGTATCTCTATACTTTCACTTACAGAGTAATGAATGGAGATACTTTTGGAAAGCCAGATCAGGTCCCAGTGAAAACAAAACCCACTGTCTACAAACCCACCCAGAACTCATGCCCAGCTAAAACCCATCTAGCCCTCGTCCCACCCATGTGAGCCCCACATAGGCTTGTTGACTGGTTAGTTCATCATTCCTGGCGTGCCCTCATCTCGAGAGATTCCAGACATGAATTCCTTGGATTTGCATGTAACACGAGAACAGCAGCACTGATGCAAATTGACTTTTCCAGCAGAGATGGATTTCTCTGTGACCAGATGAAAATGGAACAGTGGGGAAAATTTTGTATTTGATATGCTGCTTTTTTTGCAAGTTTTCCCACCTACAGAGAATGGAGAGGTCTGTAATTTGTATCATAGGTAAACTTAAACTGTATGAGACAGAATCTAAAAGAAGTCCAGAAAATCACATTATTATTTTTACATTTTTACATAGTTCATTAGTATTTTATTGCATGAAATAAGTATTTGATCACCTGCCAACCAGCTAAAATTCTCAGCAAAGCTAATCAACCTTTTCGTTTAAGATGTGACGGTGTGCGAGCAGGTCATTTATGGGAACAGCAGTATTATTCTATTTTGTATTCTGTTTATTTTTGTTGTATAGCTTAACATGGTTGTGTGTCCTTGTGTGCGTGTAATTAGCACACGTACGTGCAATGCACCTATGTTGCCAAGATAGCAATGAATGTCTGGCTGTTGACTGTAGTCAAGGTTTAAATCAGTCATTGGTGCACCTGTGTTTTTCAATTGCCAAGATAGCAATACACCAGAAATTCACCTGAACACACTTCACTTCCAGAACACCATTCATCAGTACACAAGCACTGTTGCTATTTAAATGACACATTTGGAAGATGTGAAAATAGACTGTTGATTGGGTTAAAGATAGGGCCCTATGAGGTCTACACTTAACCACAGCTATTAAAATTAATACAGTTGGAAAAAAAAATCTGCATATTCAGGTCCTGTAAAACATGATTAACGTTTACGACTGTCGCAACTTTGGCCTCCTTAGCATGACACTGCAGAACGACCACAGTATATTAATGCTAAACTAGTTGCATCGCACATGAGCGTTCTAGTCATAACAGCACCTCGGATCTGCAGAGGAAAACACATGCAAACCACAGATCTCCGTTCCATCCTCACACACTGCTGTAGAGAGTAACTGCTGACAGCATTACCGTCTGTGTAGCGAACTTTACTACATGGATTTAACTAGGCCAAGTGTGTGAGCACACACACACACACACACACACACACACACACACACACATATACAAACTACACACTGCTACAATCCTGTTAAGACCATTGTGGTTTAGTATAGGTGTGGGCAACAAGGCTAAAATATATAACAGTCTTGTGGACATGTTACATCAAATTCTTTATTTTACTTAAATATTTTATCAAGGCTGTCATGAGTTTGGATTATTTACTTTTTTATTATTATGATGTGCTTTAAATGAAATGTTTCTAGTCTGTTAATTTAAATAAAGTTTTTCTCTAAGGCTGATTTGATTATATGTGAAACATTTTCAGGTTTGGTTGTATTTTTAGGTGAAGCATTACTTTAAGGCTGCTGCAGGTTTCTTTTTAAAGTTCTCCTTTAAAGCTGTGCCACTTTTGGGTGAAGTATTTCTATAAGGCTGTCATGGTTTTGGATTATATTATTTTAAGGCTGTTACAGGTTTTAAATGAAGTCTTTCTTGGCTGATGATTTTAAGGGTTTTTTCCAAGACTGATTTGTTTTTATGTATGCTTGTAATGCTTTTTTTTGGTTGTTACAGTTTTGAATTGAATATCTGGGTGAAATATAGAAGTTATGTAAGTTGTAAATTACTTAAGTAGTTTATTTGCAAGTTTAGAAGTAACTAGATTGCAGTTCCTACAGAAACTGCGAGTGTGATTGCAGAGCTGGCTGGTATCTGCTATGGTGTTGCTAAGGTGTTGCTAAGTGGTTGCTAAGGTGTTGCTATCGTATCCAGGGTGGTTGCTAAGGTGTTGCTAAGTGGTTGCTAGGTGGTTGCTAAGGTGTTGCTAGGTGGTTGCTAAGGTGTTGCAATGGTATCCGGGGTGGTTGCTAAGGTGTTGCTAGGTGGTTGCTAGGCGGTTGCTAAGGTGTTGCTATGGTATCCGGGGTGGTTGCTAAGGTGTTGCTAGGTGGTTGCTAAGGTGTTGCTATGGTATCCGGGGTGGTTGCTAAGGTGTTGCTAGGTGGTTGCTACGGTGTTGCTAGGCGGTTGCTAAGGTGTTGCTATGGTATCCAGGGTGGTTGCTAAGGTGTTGCTAGGTGGTTGCTAGGTGGTTGCTAGGGTGTTGCTAGGCGGTTGCTAAGGAGTTGCTATGGTATCCGGGGTGGTTGCTAAGGTGTTGCTAGGTGGTTGCTAGGTGGTTGCTAGGGTGTTGCTAGGCGGTTGCTAAGGTGTTGCTATGGTATCCGGGGTGGTTGCTAAGGTGTTGCTAGGTGGTTGCTAGGGGGTTGCTAAGGTGTTGCTAGGCGGTTGCTAAGGTGTTGCTATGGTATCCGGGGTGGTTGCTAAGGTGTTGCTAGGTGGTTGCTAGGGTGTTGCTAGGCGGTTGCTAAGGTGTTGCTATGGTATCCGGGGTGGTTGCTAAGGTGTTGCTAGGTGGTTGCTAGGTTGTTGCTAGGCGGTTGCTAAGGTGTTGCTATGGTATCCGGGGTGGTTGCTAAGGTGTTGCTAGGTGGTTGCTAGGGTGTTGCTAGGCGGTTGCTAAGGTGTTGCTATGGTATCCGGGGTGGTTGCTAAGGTGTTGCTAGGTGGTTGCTAGGGTGTTGCTAGGCGGTTGCTAAGGTGTTGCTATGGTATCTGGGGTGGTTGCTAAGGTGTTGCTAGATGGTTGCTAGGTGGTTGCTATGGTGTTGCTAGGCGGTTGCTAAGGTGTTGCTATGGTATCCAGGGTGGTTGCTATGGTGTTGCTAAGTGGTTGGTAGGTCACTACTAAGCAGTTGCTAGGTGGTTGCTAAGGTGTTGCTATGGTATCCGGGGTGGTTGCTATGGTGTTTCTAGGTGGTTGCTAGGTGATGTATATGCATCACCTAGCAACGTGCAAATACATCAATCAGCTATGCACGCTAGGTTGCTCTGGCCGTTCGGGGGTGTCCAAACTTTTGACCCGTGGCTCCATTACACACAGTACTGGGGGGCCGGGGTGTCCAAACTTTTGACCCATGGCTCCATTACACACAGTACTGGGGGGCCGGGGTGTCCAAACTTTTGACCTAACGCTGATTTATCCCATAGCTGCTCCATACACTCACAGTACTGGAGTTCTAGCTACCTGTCCTTCGATCTAGCTGCCGTCCTCCGATTGGCCCCATTCATTCCAATGGGGCCACTTCGTACGACAATCGTACGAAATCCGTACGTCGTAACTTTTCGTAACGCATATTTTCGGAAAGAGCTCAATAAGTTCTACAGGTCCTCAATTGGTTTCATCTTCGTATTTCAAAAATTGCGACGTCCACGGGCGTGCAAAGTTCTGCCCATTCATTTTCAATGGGCAAAAAAACGCGTACTTACGAAGTTTTTACGAAAAACGTAAGTCCCATCGGAAAGCTGTATACAAGCCCACCATTCCCGATATGGACGCACGTTTTCTCTTTTGAACGAAGTCGATATTTCGAAAACTGCGGCACTAGTTAACCGGACAAAAAACAGGTGGAACTAGATTGCAGTTCCTGCAGAAACTGCGAGTGTGATTGCAGTGCTGGCTGGTATCTGCTAAGGTGTTGCTAGGTGGTTGCTAAGGTGTTGCTAGGTGGTTGCTAAGGTGTTGCTATGGTATCCGGGGTGGTTGCTAAGATGTTGCTAGGTGGTTGCTAGGTGGTTGCTAAGGTATTGCTAGGCGGTTGCTAAGGTGTTGCTATGGTATCAGGGGTGGTTGCTAAGGTGTTGCTAGGTGGTTGCTAGGTGGTTGCTAGGCGGTTGCTAAGGTGTTGCTATGGTATCCGGGGTGGTTGCTAAGGTGTTGCTAGGTGGTTGCTAGGTGGTTGCTAAGGTGTTGCTATGGTATCCGGGGTGGTTGCTAAGGTGTTGCTAAGTGGTTGCTAGGTGGTTGCTAAGGTGTTGCTAGGCGGTTGCTAAGGTGTTGCTATGGTATCCAGGGTGGTTGCTAAGGTGTTGCTAGGTGGTTGCTAGGGTGTTGCTAGGCGGTTGCTAAGGTGTTGCTATGGTATCCGGGGTGGTTGCTAAGGTGTTGCTAGGTGGTTGCTAGGGTGTTGCTCGGCGGTTGCTAAGGTGTTGCTATGGTATCCGGGGTGGTTGCTAAGGTGTTGCTAAGTGGTTGCTAGGTGGTTGCTAAGGTGTTGCTAGGCGGTTGCTAAGGTGTTGCTATGGTATCCGGGGTGGTTGCTAACGTGTTGCTAGGTGGTTGCTAGGCGGTTGCTAGGTGGTTGCTAGGCGGTTGCTAAGGTGTTGCTATGGTATCCGGGGTGGTTGCTAAGGTGTTGCTAGGTGGTTGCTAGGTGGTTGCTAGGGTGTTGCTAGGCGGTTGCTAAGGTGTTGCTATGGTATCCGGGGTGGTTGCTAAGGTGTTGCTAGGTGGTTGCTAGGTGGTTGCTAGGGTGTTGCTAGGCGGTTGCTAAGGTGTTGCTATGGTATCCGGGGTGGTTGCTAAGGTGTTGCTAGGTGGTTGCTAAGGTGTTGCTAGGCGGTTGCTAAGGTGTTGCTATGGTATCCGGGGTGGTTGCTAAGGTGTTGCTAGGTGGTTGCTAGGCGGTTGCTAAGGTGTTGCTATGGTATCCGGGGTGGTTGCTAAGGTGTTGCTAAGTGGTTGCTATGCGGTTGCTAAGGTGTTGCTAGGCGGTTGCTAAGGTGTTGCTATGGTATCCGGGGAGGTTGCTAAGGTGTTGCTAGGTGGTTGCTAGGTGGCTGCTAAGGTGTTGCTAGGCGGTTGCTAAGGTGTTGCTATGGTATCTGTGGTGGTTGCTATGGTGTTTCTAGGTGGTTGCTAGGTGATTTATATGCATAAATTAGATTAAATGGTTCATCAATCAGCTATGCACGCTAGGTTGCTCTGGCCGTTCGGGGGTGTCCAAACTTTTGACCCGTGGCTCCATTACACACAGTACTGGGGGGGCCGGGGTGTCCAAACTTTTGACCCGTGGCTCCATTACACACAGTACTGGGGGGCCGGGGTGTCCAAACTTTTGACCTAATGCTGTTTTATCCCATAGCTGCTCCATACACTCACAGTACTGGAGTTCTAGCTACCTGTCCTTCGATCTAGCTGCCGTCCTCCGATTGGCCCCATTCATTCCAATGGGGCCACTTCGTACGACAATCGTACGAAATCCGTACGACGTAACTTTTCGTAACGCATATTTTCGGAAAGAGCTCAATAAGTTCTACAGGTCCTCAATTGGTTTCATCTTCGTATTTCAAAAATTGCGACGTCCACGGGCGTGCAAAGTTCTGCCCATTCATTTTCAATGGGCAAAAAAACGCGTACTTACGAAGTTTTTACGAAAAACGTAAGTCCGATCGGAAAGCTGTATACAAGCACACCATTCCCGATATGGACGCACGTTTTCTCTTTTGAACGAAGTCGATATTTCGAAAACTGCGGCACTAGTTAACCGGACAAAAAACAGGTGGAACTAGATTGCAGTTCCTACAGAAACTGCGAGTGTGATTGCAGTGCTGGCCGGGGTACCCAAACTTTTGACCCGTGGCTCCATTACACACAGTACTGGAGTTCTAGCTGCCGTCCTTCGATCTAGCTGCCATCCTCCGATGGCCCCATTCATTCCTATGGGGCCACTTCGTACGACAATCGTACGAAATTCGTATGTCGTAACGTTTCGTGACGCACATTTTCGGAAAGAGCTCAATAAGTTCTACAGGTCCTCAATTGGTTTCATCTTCGTATCTCAAAAATTGTGACGTACACGGCCGTGCAAAGTTCTGCCCATTCATTTTCAATGGGCAAAAAATCGCACACTTACGAAGTTTTTACGAAAAACGTAAGTCCGATCGGAAAGCTGTATACAAGCCCACCATTCCCGATAAGGACGCACGTTTTGTCTTTTGAACGAAGTCGATATCTCGAAAACTGCGGCACTAGTTAACCGGACAAAAAACAGGTGGAATAATAATAATAATAAGAAGAAGAAGAAGAATAAGACTTAAGAAGAACAATACTGTGATTGCATACTGCAATCACACTAATAATAATAATAAGAAACAGACTTAAGAAGATCAATACTGTGATTGCATACTGCAATCACACTAATAAGAAGAATAAGACTTAAGAAGAACAATACTGTGATTGCATTACTGCAATCACACTAATAATAAGAAGAATAAGACTTAAGAAGATCAATACTGTGATTGCATTACTGCAATCACACTAATAAGAAGAATAAGACTTAAGAAGAACAATACTGTGATTGCATTACTGCAATCACACTAATTAGAAGTATCCCCTTAAGTCTGTTACAGTTTTTAATTAAATGTCTCTTTTAGGCTGTTACAGTTTTATGTAAAGTATTGCTTTAGGTATTGCAGTATTGCAGTTTTGAATGATTTCTCCCTAGGCTGTTAAATTAAATAAAGTGTTCCTCCTAAGGATAATTTATTTTCGGTAATGTATGCCTGTGACTGTGTTAAATGAACTGTTTTTTAAATTTGTATCATTTTTAGGTAAAGTTTTCCTTTAAGGCTGTTACAGTTTTGGAAGTGTTATTTAGTTAGTTGTAGTGTATCATGAAGTATTTGGATCAAATATAGTAATCATATAAGTTGCAGATCAATTTACGTGTGTGCAGGTTTCTTAATATTTAGAAGTATTTTTTTAAAGCTGTTGTGGATTAAATATTTTAATAAATTATAGTATTTCTTAAGGAGCACTATATGTTTTAGTAATTTAAGGCGGTGCAGGTTTAAATACAGTGTTTCTGAAAGGCTGCTACAGTTGTAGGTGATGTTAGTCCTGTAAGGCTAATGTGTGCTGTGTGTTTTATGGGATGTCCATGCTGCTGGCTGCTCTTGGCCTGCTGTTTTGGTTGTCATAGTGATGTGCCCTGTGGCACAGACGCCTGATTAATTATGGAGCAGAGGGCAGCTGGACAAGGGGTGTGTGTGTATTCATGCACATGTGCATTCAAATGTGATGCACCAGTAAAAGCATAATTTATTATTTTTAATACATTTTTTTTTTGTTTTTGTTTTTTAGTCAGTTTTATCAGTTAAGACCCAACACAAAACTCAGAAAAGAAAAGATGGTAAGGATTATTGGTTATATTTTGGCTCACACACTAACTGCACAAACCAGTAGCTAAAGTTACTCTCAGAAATATCTATAAAATAATAAACACAATTTCAGGTTACTGCTGTTTCATTCGGCCTATTTGTGCTGAAGTTATATGAAGTGTTTCAGCCTGATTTGTTTAATGAACAAAGCACACTACAAGCCATGAGTTGATGTGTTATGGTTGGTTTTGTTTGTGTTTTTCTGGAAATATTTGTTTGAATATGTTGTGTGCTTGACTGGTTTTCCTTGGCAAGTTATTTCTCAGAGCATCTTACAAACTCTACCAGTCATAGGGCCCTATTTTATCGATCTACGTGCAAAAGGCATGTACTAATTCTCATAATTAATCATTGTTGTCTTTTAGGCATAATGTAAAAAAAAAACAATCAGTGTGCCAGTTCTAATTTTTTTAAAAGGCAGGTGTGCTCTGACTTTGGCGCATTTGTATAGTAACAGAGCGGCGCTTTTGTGTGTCTCAGCAGAGGATACTGATCTGCATGTTCACACCGTGACTGTATGCCAGCAGCTCCTTTATGGGAACAGCAATGTTATTTTATTCTTTATTCTGTTTATTGTAGAGGTAGTAGTCGGGTTTGCGCTCTGTAGTTCGTCCGTGTGTGTGTTAAATGAGCGGGGGTGTGCCCGTGCAGGACGCACCTATAGGAATGGACTCTGAAGATTGACTGTTGTCTAGGTTCATTTCAGTCAGTGGAGCACCTGTGTTTTTCACCTGAAATTTACCTGAACACACCTCACTTCCAGACCACCACGCCCATCATTGTAGAGTTTGTTCCTAAACTTTAATGCTATTTTAACAACACAGGCGCAAGGCGTTAAAAAATACTGGTAACAGGCAGTAAGATAGCAAACAGCATGGCCACGTGCTTTGCGCAGGGTGTACAATAAGGCCCATGGAATCTTTTTGGTTGGTGGTCTTAAGCTTTTAGTGGCAGCTGAAAAAGATGATCTAAAGCTACAGTAAATATGAAGTCCTTCATTCTCCTGGGAATGGGAGATGAGTGAGTGAGCGGTGGTGAGTTATTAAGGTGTCTGACAGCACATACAGCATAGTTGTTCTGATGATGGTTGATCAGTATCACTCAGCACTGTCCGGTTCACTGGTAACGTTTGGAGTTAGAACACAGTTGTGTGTGTGTTTTAAAATTTATGCAGATTTATTTTCACTGGATCCATCAGTTGTACAGATGGTTAGTGTGGTCAGTGTGAGACTGTGAACAGTAGGTTAGTGTGATCAGAGTCGCACATGTCATTAATTTAACTCCTCTGGGCTTTCCATTAACAACCAGTCTGCACATACACACGCACACACACACAAACACATACACACAGACAGACCAGTAAAGTTTTGACTACCAAATGCATGTACCACAGTGTGTGTGTGGGTGTGTATGTGAGAGCAAGGGAACGCACAATAGCCAGACCCATATCCAAGAGTGACTGACATCAACAGGTTTATCCACACAGACACAATATCTCGCACTTTCTGTCTGTCTCTCTCTCTCCCCCCCTCTTGCTCTTTGACATAAGATGTGGAAATAAGAATAAGAAATAAGATGTGGTATGTAGAGTTACAGAGGGCAGTAATGTGAGGGGGTCAGTTTAAGCTCTGGTGGTCATTAAATTCTGACCTGCTTTTATGTGTGATGAGAAACTGATCAATTCTCTCTCTCTCTCTCTCTCTCTCTCTCTCTCTCTGTCTTTCTCTTTTTATCTCCCATATTTAGTGATAACACTCTCGCTTCCATGGTCCCTCTATATATGTCCCACTAGATCTTTTAAATAGTAGAATAATCAGTATTTTCATTCTCATTCTCTCTGTCTTTCTCTAGGTATCAGAAGCATGTTCATACCTACAGGATTCTACCAGATGAGGAGAATTTTCTGGCAGTCCAGGTGAGTGTGCAAGGGTATGACTGCGAGTGTGCGAGGGTAAGTGTGTGAGTATTCATGTGAGGATCCAAAGGTATGAGGGCGAGTGCACAAGGAGTGTGTGAAGTGTGTGGGAGTGAGTGTGAGTATGCGAGAAGTATGTGAAGGTATGAGGGTAAGGGTGCATAAAGTGTGTCAGGGTAAGTGTGCGAGGGTATAAGAGTGAGAGGATGTGAGAGGATGTGAGGGCGCATGTGCAAGGAGGTATAAGGGTCAGTGCGAGTAGTATTGTGAGGGAGAGTGTGCAAGTAGTGAAGGGAAGTGTGCAATAAGTGTGTCAGGGCAAGTGCTCGAGAGGGTATGAGGTTTAGTGCACAAGGGTATGAAGGTACATGTGCAAGGGTAAGTGTACAAGAGAACTACTGCTAGCTTGTGAGAGGAAGTGTGTGAGTATTACTGTGAGGATCCCGAGGGTATGTGTGCCAAGAGTATGAGGGCGAGTGCACAAGGTGTGTGGGAGTGAATATGCGAGAAGTGTGTGAGGTTATGAGGGTTGGAGTGGGAAAAGTGTGTCAGGGTAGGTGTGCGAGGGTATAAGGGTGAGAGTATGCACGAAAGTAGGGTCAGTGTGAGTAGTATTGTGTGAGTGAGGGTGAGTGTGCAAGTAGTGAATGCGGGTAAGTGTGCGAGAAGTGTGTCAGGGCGAGTGCACGAGAGGGTATGAGGGTTAGTGTGAGGGTGAATGCGCGAGAAGGTATATGTGTCAGAGTGCGAGAGGGTATGAGGGTCAGTGTGTGAGAAGTGTGTGTGAGGGTGAGTGCGCGAGGGTGAGGGTGGCTAAAGACAGACAGGAGACTCTTTGTTCTCCTGCAGTGGCAGCTCTGAACAGCTGGGAACACTGATCCTCCCACCACATATCCATAACACACACACACACACACACACACCCCTATTTCTGCAGCACATGCACACACACTCAGAGCTATCACACACACACACACACATTAGCAGCACTTGAGAAAGATGCAGTGCGCTGGTTTCATGTGACTTCATCACCCGTTAATACTGGTTATGCAAGTAAGAGATGCAGGATCATCAGAGCCAGAACCACCAGACTCAAGAACATCTGCACCACCCACAACCTGATTAACACACCCCTGACCACCAACCATTCCCTGTTTTCTACATGTACACATACCTGTTTACCTGGCTGCTACGCTAGTACACTAAGCTACCATCCACATACTTCCTATGTGCACCTTGTGTACATGATGTGGTGCTCATACAACTACAACCTGGACTTCTTCATACACTATGAGCACTATTTTAGTGATCTGTAGGTGAGCCGTGCACCGTGCAGCATACAACTTTTAATGTGTTTCAGTGAGTCTTTGCTATCATAACGACAGGAAAAGTACAACTTGCTCATCTTTAAATGTGCAAAAGACATACTAATTCTGTTTATTCATCATGGGTGTGTTTTGAGTGCGTCTCTCTTCATTTTCTTTATGATTTTTTTACATTGTTAATGTAATATTGAAGACTGTTCTAAACAAACCAGAATATGTTTTGTAGTTCTTATATAGTATAATTCTTCTAAGTAGCACGTTTAGTTTTAAGAACCGATCTGCACACTCTTGGTATTTTAATCTCAGTGTCTTCATGAGAGAGAGTCACCTGGAATAGTTTTCTCAGCATCTTAAAAGAGTTCCTGGAGGTGCTGAACAATAGTTGCTGCTTTAGCTCCAGCTCATCCCAATTAAATCATGTATTTAATCTAAAATGTAGAAAATAAGTTAAATAAAGAAAAACATTAAATGAAAAGGTGTGTCCTAACTTTTGACTGGTACTGTACAGCCTTAGCCTTAGTCCTTGCAATGCTTTGTTTATTAACTTAGCTTAATTAAATCCTGGGTTAGTGTGTGATTATATATATATTTTTTGTCATAAACCTTCTCATGCTATTTCCAGCTTATTTGTATTAGCAGTGCTAAACCATATTGATTAGACTATTACATATTTATGGGTTGTTCTTTGAACATTTTGTGTGTCTGTGTATGTTTGTGTGTAGACATCTCAGGGTGTGCAGCCGAAGAGGTTTAAGACACTTCCGGAGTTAATCCAGCTTTACCTTCAGCCCAGCCAGGGGCTCGTCACTACACTGCTGCTGCCGGTGGAGAGAGAGGAGAGTGCTGAGGAGAGAGACTACTCTGGTACTCACACACACACACACACACACACCTGTATCCTGTGGAGAGAAAAGCACGTAAAATCCTGTGTCTCATTAAAAATGTGCACATTCTAGATTTAACCCTTTACCATTATGGCCCCACCAGCATCTAGAAGTACTCCATTGCTTAGGTTTATACAATCTATTGAAGCTGGACAGTATATCAGTATATTATTGTATTGTGATTAGTGGTGTCAATTGATTGATTTAAAAAAATCATTACACTGTACATTTAAGAGCCCTTTAAAAAAACATATCTGATAATTTAAGTTATTTTACTGGTAAATTAAATTTGCAGCTGCACTTTCGAATGGAGTGTTTTCAATGGGACGTGCAGCGCAGAGAGCAGTGAATAATGCACATACTGGGCTCAGTGTGTAAACAGCATGGAGCAGCAGAGGCAGCGTTTGTTCATAGCAGTATGTTATCTGGCTAATATATCAGATTAAACTGATAAACTGCACCTTATCAGAAGTTTAGCTCAAATAAAAGAAGTGTATTTGATAGCTGTGTCGGATTGTGACCAGATTACAAATTTAATAATCATAATCATGAATAAGATTACGATTATTATTTCCTGGGTTTGTTTAGAAGACTCCCTTTAACATATATGTATAGTTCTTTACATCAGTATTCCAAAACACTATAAGGCCTATTCAGATGAGTTGAGTCTCTTAGTGGTTTAGAGATAAGGGAAATTTGACAAAGTCCCTGTCTGAAAGTTAATGTTGTGACGGACATGCAGTAGAAATACATGAGAAATGTGTTTATGTCTCTGTTACAGATGGAGAGGATGACAAACCCCCACTCCCTCCTCGTACAGGCTCCGGTGGCTCCTCCTACACCAACACAGACACATCTGCTGAGATGTAAGCCCCTCCCACATTGTGTCTGCTTCTCACAGACAAGTTGCTAACTTCAGCACGCAGGGTCAAATAAAGAGCCCCTTAGAATCCAGACTGTTCAGCCATACTAGCTTCTTCCTCAAGCTCTTCATCATTGGTCAGTTTCTTACCACACAGCTGCACATCGGTTATTGTCTGGTTTTCTAAAATACTCCTAATCCATCATTCACAACCCTACTCTGACTTCTTTAATTTTGGTTGAACAGGAAAAAACATAAAACTCTTAGCCATTTAGCCTTTTCCTTAGTTTATAAAGTAATGAATAAATAGCAGTTAACAGGAATAGTAGATGTCAAGCTATGAGATCTAGACCAAACTACGCACTTTAGAATTGACTGCCCAGCCATTGCCTGTCCTGTGTCCAAACACAGCCCGATTTAAATCTGACATTTTATTTAGTAAGTAGAGTGTTAAAACTGAGCTTTTTAAAACCATTTTCAAGCAGTTTGAATAGGCGAAATCTGTTGAGAATGTTGTAAATTAACATTGCAACACTGAAGAAGCATAGACCTCTCTTATGAACAATGATCTACAGGACTAAACATCGGTAAATTAGGCTACAAGAATGATGTCTGAATGACTTTCCTCTACTCTAATAAAATTAACAAGGTTTAAGAATATAAAACACTTTCTGAAATAAACAAGCCATTCACTATTCAGCATATAGCCTGCATCCATAAACACACAAAAAACATCAATAAGGCAATGCACTGCAAGTCAAGTGGAGTAGTACACATGTGCTCAGTGTTATAAAACAGTTTGATTTGTTACTATATTTCTATATTGTGATTATCACGCCATAGCTTTGTATAAAGTAAACTGTTGAAAATATTGTATCGTGTATACCCAGCATTAGTTACAGAAATATAAGCAATCGCATATTTTATATCCAAAATGGCAAATAGTGATACATAGCCACAAGATCTGTTCCATGCTAAAATTACACCATCTGTAAACATGCTGAAGGTTTTGCCATGATCCTCCTTGACATTCCTTTGATCCTAAGCATCTTGAAAAATCTGTGGATACCCATCTAAAGAGTTGTCTCTCTTCAGGATGCCCATACTTTAGATTCAAGCCCTTTTTACGTCAAAGTGTGGAAAAGGCCATCTTTTCCTCACTTTGCTCTTCACAGTGTTCACCACTCTGTGAGAGAAACTTTAACCCACTAACCAGAACTGCTGATGTGGCCGTCAGCGAATGGATTTTGGGGTTGCCAGTCAGCATGAGAGTCGGTAGACCTCTGTAGAAGCACAGAGCTTTTAGACATGGTCAGCATTTGTGGCCTGACCGTGCCTTTAATAACTGCCCTTGCTACTGTATTTTCCATATCAGGCTAGTTCTGTCTGCACTTTAGCATGTTTGGTTAAAAATGTCCAGGTCCAGTGTTGCTTCGAACTGAAGAACAAACGTTGTCCATCCAAACTGTTCAGTCGGTCTGACTCGCTTTACTTTTTACTGCCTTCATGCTTATGCAATTTGCTGCTTTGTCAGTTGCTCTGTGAATACGCTGCATGTCCAAAATCACGTGGACGCCTGACCTTCACAACTATGTGGACTAAATTATGGGCACTGATATGCTATGATATACTATTTTCCATTGTTTAGTTTAATGTATCCTTTTTGTGGTTATTTTAATATTTCTCTTCATAATAAAAGCCCCTTAGACAGATTATTAGATGTATTAATGAAGAGATGTAAAGTATAGACAACAAAGAATATATATATATTTTTTGTTTTATTTGCATTTAACTATTTTACGTTTTACCGCCTGATTTTGTTTTATGAAGTAGTTTCTTTTATGCAGGTTATAATTTTAACCTAAAGGCACTGATTAAGCTCTTGTGGAGTACACTTGAGAGTTTGGTTGCATCGCCTGTTATCAAAAATGAAAGATTAATTCACCTCTGAAACCAGTTAGCAATGCCAGTTAGCCGTTAGCCATTGTGGCTAATCTGTTGTCTTGGGCTTCCTAATAAAAGGCTCCTGGCAAGATTGTAATAATGCAAAAATGTATAATAAAAACTAAAAGATTTTGCCTGGTTTCTCTCTCTCTCCGTCTCTCTTTCTCTCTCTTTCTCTTTCTCGCTCAGTGCTCCAGTAGGTAATGGGTTGAGCACTATCTCTCATGAGTATCTAAAGGGCAGCTATGCCTTAGACCTGGAGGCAGTGAAGCAGGGAGCCAGCAACCTGCCACACCTCAACAAAACACTGGTGTCGTCCTGCAAGCGCCTTCACGGGTACTTACACACACACACACACACACACACACATTTATTAGCACCCAGGCTACACTCATGCCAACCCAGAAGGCTATAATATCCAATCTAGCATTTTGTTTCAAATATGAAATATAATCAAGAGTAAGATGGATGATTACAAGCCATCAAACCAAGCTGAATTGCTGGAACATTTGCACCAGAAGTGGCATAAAGTTATCCAAAAGCAGTGGGTATAACTGGTGGAGAATAACATAATGCCAAGATGCATGAAAACTGTGAATAAAAACCATAGTCTGCTGTGTGCTATTCGAGAACACACAAAGTCAAGTGGATGGTTTTGGGAGAGTTTTCCACTGTTTTGTTATAAGTTGGAAAAAAGTAATAATTATTAGATACTGCAGTATACAATATTACCATTATACCACCCAGCCCTATTTTGTACATGACAGATCGAGCATGAACCTGCTGTTTACACCTGGCCACTTCCTGTGACTGGTATCTGCATTCTCTCTGCCATCAAGTTCTGCATGTTTGATCTCTCTCTCTCTGTCTTTCTCTCTCTCTCTCTCTCTCTCTCTCTCTCTCTCTCTGTCTGTCTGTCTGTAGCGAGGTGGATAAGGTCCTATCTGGCCTGGAGATCCTTTCAAAGGTCTTTGATCAGCAGAGTGCCTCCATGGTGTCCAGAATGATTCAGCAGGTATGTAGCGTCTCATTTATTATTACGCTGGTTAGAATTCCGGTCATGCAGCTTGCCATCAGCTTCCAGAGTCCCGAGACAGCACAATTGGCCTTGCTCTCTCTGGGTGGGTGGATGGCACTCTTTCACCTCATCACTCCTAGGGTGATGTCGATCAGCACAAGGCATCTGTGAGCTAATGTATCGGAAGCGAGTTGCTGCGCTTTTCATTGACAAAAACATAAGATAAAGAGAAGATATTAATAAAATAAAAAACAGTACAAATTAAACCAAAATCAACTTTTACATAGTAGTTGTGCTTTGTTGATTTAAACCACCGGACTGAAATCATGTTAATAATGTATCATTTAGGCTTTTTGTATTATCATCACCACCAGCAGCCACATATAACCACACACAAATAATACATACTTAAATAAACATAGTACATATTGCCTATAGGAACAGCCATTAAAAAAAGGAAATCTAAGTTTTGTGCTGGTGCAAAAGTTAGCCCCACCAGTTTGATCTAGGCAAAAAGTTAGTCTCAAGCCCTCACACACACACACACACACACTCAAATGGAAAGCAGACTGTCTGAGAGTAAACTGAACTTCCCTGCCCTGCTGGGCTGAGAAACAGTAACTGCTAACGTCAACTCGGAGGAGCCAAGTTTATATTTAGAACTGTTAGCTCATACTTCTTGTGTGTGTGTGTGGTAAGATCAAACTGCCATTTAAGTGTTTTCTTTTTTCTTTGTTTTTGTGAAAAAGACAAAGGAGCTCTTCCTAATAACTTCCCACCAGGAACTCTGTAGATTACCACAAAATGTGTCTGTGTGTATACATACACACTTTGGCAGTGAATTGAGGATGGGGAGGGACCACATCCTATTCTTCCTTCAGTAAAAGAAATTGATTGTGTGTGTGTGTGTGTGTGTGTGTGTGTGTGTGTGTGTGTGTGTGTGTGTGTGTGTGTGTGTGTGTGTGTGTGTGTGTGTGTGTGTGTGTGTGTGTGTGTGTGTGTGTGTGTGTGTGTGTGTGTGTGTGTGTGTGTGTGTGTGTGTGTGGTGGGAGGATAGGGGTGCCATGCAATATGAAACATGATCAATGAAGCTGGGTAATGGGTTGTATCTGCTAATGGTAGATGGTAATGGAGAGAGAGAGAGATGTGGTATTAAAGCTCACAACTCATTACATTCATGGTACCTGATGTAGCTGTGTTTTATTGATTTATTTCTTTATTGACATTGAAACTTTATCTCTCTCTCCATCTCTCTGTCTCTCTCTCTCTCTCTCTCTCTCTCTGTATCTCTCTCTGTCTGTCTCTATCTTAGTCTGTCAGTCAGGGTGGAGATCAGGAGCTGGAACATCTGGTCACTAAACTGGCCATTCTCAAAGACCTGCTGTCCTCCATAGAGAAAAAGGTATGTGTACACACACACATAGTTTCTCTCTCGCTCACACCACACAGCCATCTGTGTAGGTCACTGTTTACACATAGATAAGATAAGGGTATATGAGTAGTGTATTGGTTGCAGCATTAATCTGTATATCTTTACCTTTCTGTATCTGTCTGTCTCTTTCTTTCTGTCTCTCTCTTTTTCTCTCTCTCTTTCATTTTCTCTCTCTTCCTCTCTATCTCTTTCTCTCTCTCTCTCTAGGCTCTGAAAGCTCTGCAGGACATGAGTGTGGCTGTCCCCTCCATCCCCCCATCCACACGCCACAGCAAGGCCATTCCTGTCCAGGCTTTCGAGGCAAGACACACACACACACACACACACAAAGACACACACATTTATTTTTACACCTGGTCAGGACACAGGGTCATGCATATGTTATACTGGCATGCAAACCATTGGAAACCCCTGGTCAAAATGTCTGTATGTTACAGTGAATAGGTACGCAAGTTAAAGATGCATAAATCATCAAAAGTTTAAATTGTAAATGAAATGAGCATTCATGCTTATTCATGTTTTTTATTTATGTTGTGATGAAGTGGTCACATGACTTGTCGAGGCTGGGTATACCCTATTAGAATCCCTCGCCCCGCCTCCAGACAAAAGAGCAGCAGCCACCAGTTTCAATGCTTTATTTTTTTTTAAGCAGCATTTTTCTACAGGGACAAGTTAATTGTCCAAGATAACAAACAGAAAACAGTTAAATGGTGAGCATCACTAGAACTAAACTAAACCAATAAGAAAAATAAAAGTTTTAATAATAAAACAATTCCTAGCCTAGCCAATTTCTTTATATCTAAAAAAGGAGAAAAAAGGGACCAAAGAAACAGAGCCTTATCCCAAAAACTGTTTATCAGGCTTGTACAATAAAGTATGTACATAAAGTATGACCAGAAAGATCTTATAACCACATGGCAATATACACAAACACGAATACTATAGGGGGTTTGTGTGGCTGGTGTAGGAATGAAAAAGATGACATCTGCGCAGCCAAAACAGGCAGGTTTCCAGTGACCCGTCTCAAAAAAGAAAAAGAAACATAGAAACAATAATCCCCAAAACCCACCTAATATCTCTGTCTGTAACACTGTACATATTTTAATGGTTTATGAATTGCTAAATTTGTTGGAACAGAGTTGTAGAAGTTTGAAATGTTTTGGTCTATCCCCCATTCATAGAGATTGTAACCTGGTTTTGTGTGCATTTGTAAATTACAGCACGACAGTGTAGCAGAGTTGCTTCCTGAGCAAACAGACTTTTATATTATTACTTTCACCTCAATAACCAACAGCTCTAAACATATTCATACATACAAAACGACACATTTAATCCAATCTGCCCATTCATATTCATATAGCACCGCCCAGTAAAAACAAGACAAGACAATTTTATTGTCAGAGTTCTCTGAAATGTACCTTACATCCCACAAAATCTCTATTACAAGTAAAGTATCCTCACTATCCCACATCCCATTATACAAACAAACAAAAAAATTTACACACACCCAAATTAATGTTTAATTTGGGTGTGTGTACATTTTTTGTTTGTTTGTTTAATGTGATGTGTATGATAGTGAGGATACTTTACTTATCCTCACACACAATGTGTTCTATCCATTGACACCCTTAATTAAGCAGCATAAATAATTTTCTGCAAGATCTAGCATACTATGGATTGTCTCATGCAGTAACACCTGCACAAATTCTTCTTTATCAAGACAAGACGAGAATTAAACATGTATGATAAAACAGTTCTTGTTCTGTCCATTTATTGTGTGTGCTCATGTATTATATTGTAACAATACAAATGCCTGCAGTGTATTAGCCTAAGATTAATAGGTTACCATTGAAGTTTCTTAATGTCTTTTTTGAGTGATTATGCTAGTGTGTGTCAAACAGGTAAAGCTGGACGTGTACCTGGCTGATCTAACGAAGATCGGGAAGAGCCAGAAACACACGCTCAGTGTAGATGTAGAGGGAGGAAAGCTGGTGGTGATGAAGAAGATGAAGGACTCTCAGGAGGACTGGACCACCTTTACCCACGACAAGAGTGAGCACATTCATACACTGATTAACACGTGTGATAGTGATGCAGTATTGCACAACATTTTTGGTTATCTGAACTGATTTCAAAAGTTTGGATATATTTATATTTATACATATTTATGTTCTGAATTGTAGATAAATACTAAAGTTGTCCAAACTATTAAGAAAAACATATGGAATTAATTAATAAACCAGAATATGTTTTATATTTAACATTCTTTCACAGATTAGCACCTCTTGCTTAGATCACATCTTGGCTGGATTTTCTCAGTAGTCTTTGAGATAGAGTCACCTAGAATAGCTTTTATTTAACAGCTGTGCTGAACTTGTCAAGAGTTCATTACTTGAATTTCTTGTCTCTTAATGTTAGTTTGAGAGCATCAGTTGTAAAGTTGTGAAGATGTAGAGTTGGTATACAGTGATACAGGAATGTTCTAATCCATATTATGGCAAAAACTACTTAACTAGGTAAACTACTTAACTAGGTAAAGAAAAAATGACTTTATGGAATAAAGATCAGTGTTTTTTGTGTGTTTTGTCTTTTTGTGCGCAGTTCGGCAGCTGATAAAGTCCCAGAGGATGCCCAATAAGTTGGGCATTGTTTTTGAGAAGGAAAAGGACAAGAGCCAGAGGAAAGACTTCATCTTTGCGAGTGCTAAAGTGAGATGCTCACACACACAAAAACACACACACAATAGTGCCAAAGCAGTGGAACATATCCACGATCCAAGGTGCTCCAACCCATTGCTTTATTTATCCAGTATCAGGACATTATATCATCAATACAATTATGGCTGGACTAAAAAAAAAAAACCTCAAGCAATGTTTTTTAATGTAGTAAAAGAGTGGTATCAGCTATTTGGGACAAAATCCATGTAAATACCTATTTTATATATAAGCCATAATCATCATCATCATTAATAAAATAAATAAACGCTTAAAATAGAATGTGTGTAATACATCTATATGAGTTTCACATTTCAGTGATATTCTAATGTTTTGAGATGCACTAGTATTGGATAAGCAGTTGTCCACAACCTTTTAAGTTTTAAGTTAAGTTGAGCATCAGAAATGCACACACATGAAGTGTTCACATTCACACAGACTCTTCAGTATCCTAATTTCTCCCTCTCTCCCGCTTATATAGAAAAGGGAAGCTTTCTGCCAACTCCTGCAGCTGATGAAGAACAAGCATTCCAACCAGGACGAGCCTGATATGATCTCTATATTCATAGGGACGTGGAACATGGGTAAGAACCACACAAATATAGCACAAAAATAAGGACATTTGTGTTGGGTAGATGTGGTATTTCTTTGCTGTATCATTTATTTTTTTGTAATAAATCTTATACTGTTGGAAAGCCTGTTAATTTCTTTTTTTTTTTTTTTTTTTTAAATGGAGCCACATTTGTATGGATCTTGCATTTGTGGGATTAGAAGCAGAGCTGATTTTTGGGAAAATTAAAGGATTCTAAGTATGTCTTATAGTCTGAAGAATACGGTACTCAGCTCTGCTGCTCATTTCACAAATGCAGGTTTCTTATAAATGTGGCAACATTTAAATGTGGCAACATAAAAATGTGGCAACCAATTAACAAGCTTTTTAATGGTATAAGATTCATTGTCATTAGACATTGATGCAACAAATAATACCAAACAAAACCAAAATTCCACAGCAGTTAGCCCTTTGTTTTTGTCTCACTGTGTCACAATGCATCAGAAATTATCTTCTCCTAGGATTAAGAATGTTGGATCTCAGTTACCAGGGGATTAATTCATAAACTTGTCACCAATTGTTTTTATTTTGTTTTATTTTATTCTGAAACGTACTTAATTTACTCTCTGCTGCTTTTCTACGTTCCTGTAGGCAGTGTTCCTTCTCCAAAGATGTTGAGCTCATGGCTTTTATCACGAGGTTTGGGGAAAACGCTGGACGAGATGACGGTCACAATTCCTCACGACATCTATGTGTTCGGAACCCAAGAGAACTCTGTCTGTGATAAAGAATGGGTGGAGAACCTGCGAGCTGCTCTGAAAGACTACACTGAGATCGACTACAAGCCGGTGAGAGAGAAGATCCTGAGAAGTATCAAACTAAACTTCTGTTAAGAGTAGTAGGTCCACAGTTTGGGTGTGTGTGTGTTTGTGGTCTGTGTTTATGGTGTGCGTGTATGTTGTTTTAATGACCTCTGGTTCTTGGTTTGAGTTTAGCTTTTTTACAGTTAGATTATTTTTCTTCTTCCACTGTGGACAGCAGTGTTTCTCATCATGCGGTCAGACGTTTCCACATAAACTACAGTCAGCAGCACAAAGCCTGTTTTTGCATTTGTGTATGTAATGAGTCTCTGTGTGTTCCTCTGGGTTCTAGGTGGCTGTGCAGACTCTGTGGAATATAAAAATTGTGGTTCTGGTAAAACCGGAACATGAGAACCGTATCAGTCACGTCGGGATGTCCAGCGTCAAAACAGGAATAGCCAATACACTGGGTGAGTACTTTTTATCCACCCAAGCTTTTCAGAAAACACAAAAAAATTATATATGATGGTTATGGCTGTTTAAAAATGAGAAATTGTTTAAGTTTAATATCAGTTTGTTATATAGTCGAGCAGCAAAACCAACCAGAAACCTTAATCTTAATTCAACATTTAGAAAATATTGATTAAAAAAACAGAAAACAGTTAACAATTTAACAGTCATAAACTGTAGATCGTTTATGGACCATCTATTTTGCTAACTAAATGCAAAATTAAAACCTCAATAAAACTAAATTACAAGACATACAATATTTAATAAACAACTATACAATATGTTAGCCTATAACCTTTATTAGTAAGAAGTATCCAGCAGTCTAAAGAGCTCCACTATGATCAGGAGATGGCTGGTTCGTTTAATCATCGTTTGATGATTAGAGTACATTCTGTGGACACTTCAAGGAAACCCTTGTATTGTTTAGTTAGAGCCTGTAGGTCAGTTTCAATTAGACCCTATCTGTTCCTTTATTAGTGGTTTGTTTCTGACCACAGAGCGTTTTGGGTGATGGAAGGGTGTTAAAACCACATACACACTGCTGTGCCTCATACAAATGTATTAATGTCACAAGCAAACATATACAGGAAGTAGTGTCACTGTAGTGCTGCTGAGAATGGTCCAAATTAACCTAACACCAATATTGGCCCTATGTGGTCAAAAACTGACAATGATGAACGTTAAAGTAGATTTAAGTAGATGAACAGTAAGTAAAATGACAACAAATGGCATTCCGATTAGAACACTTCATATGTTCTTAGTATTACCTTCGACATGAAAATATAAATATGTAAGAACACAGTTTGTTCTGACGCCCAATCTGATTGGCTGTGAGACACTGTAGGAGGGCCAGTATTGCATGATAATGGCACTCTGACTGAAGAGCTTTAAGTCTTTTTTTTACAGCACATACACATGTAACCTACCAATGATCCTAGCACCTTCAAGACAAAAACAACAGCCATAACAAAGCAGCATTGGCATAATTTAACAAGTAAAAGACTCACAAAATTACTTATATTTACAAATAGTGCCTTTACTGTATGTCATTTGTTACTGTAATAAAACCAGAAATGGAAAATGGAAGGCTAAATACTAATTACTTGCAAAGCTTGCCAAACTGCATGTACATACATTTGAAAACAGACATCCGGATGGGGTTTAAAACAAAGCAATACTGTTTCTAGGTAGGAGTGTAGATGGGTAGGTTGGGTACATTTTGTGGTTTGAGACATTAGACACTAAATTAGGTCAGCCAATCAGGCAGCATGATCCGAAGCATGATCTATTTAAGGTAGATCAGATAATTTGAGTACAGAGTGGCTGAAAACTAAGCAGTTCAGTTTCACATAAAACTCAGTAAAATATGAGTAAAGGGCAGAATCTGATTTTGATATTTAAACAACTGGCACAACAAATCGTCTTAAAATCATCTTAAAATCGAAACTAGTTTTGTAGCTAGTTATTTAACCCTAACTGATGCAGTGTGTAGCTTCTCATTTGTTAAACAACCATGTGAAAAGACACATTCTGTGGTCGTGGAAAAGATGTTAATCTGTTTCAGAAGGGTCAAATTATTGGGATGCATTAATATCGCAGAGAAAATAGGAAGGATTGTGGGTAAAACAAATCTTGCTTGAGTGTAATCAGTGAAAACATCACTAGAACTCTGGGATATGTTTAATAGTGAAAGTAAGAGCTTTACCACACGCACAATACAGTGAAGGGAATTCAAGGAATTGGATCTAAACAGCTGTGTAGCTTTAGGAAAAGCACTTATCAGTGAGCATAACTAGCAAAAAAACGACTTCAATTTGCTACGGAGCATAAAGATTGGACTCAGGATCTTGTGGAAAAATTAATTCAACTCTGAACAGAAATAAATGTTGAGATGTTGCAGATGATTGTGGGACCAATGCCACAGCAAATTATTACTGAAGTAAAGCTGCTGTGTCAGAGCAGAACTCCAGTAAAGACACTTCACAGTGATGAGCTGTGACTAAATTAGAATATTTCACACTGTCTAAGTGTGTTCTGCATAGAACACACACACACACACACACCTCACGCTTGGGTGTATGCACACGTGCAGAGGAGGATATCCTGACATTCTTGAGATGTCGGGCAGTGGTGTGTGTTTTGTGTCATTTTTGTGTCCACTATTATAAGCTGTTTATGAAAAGAGAATACTTTCACTTATATACGATAAGTTGCATTTACATTTAGGGTATATAGCAGAGGCCCTTATTCAGAGTGACTTGCAAAAGGGCTCCATTGTTTACTTCGAAAATATCTAGAGCTAGTTTGTAGAGATTAGAATCAAGAGATGCATTAAATCAAATTTATTTATATAGCACTTCTTACAACCGATGTTGAGGCACACTGCTACTGCCGCTCAGCCAATCAGCTCTCCCTCCTGCCCCGCCTCTAAACCCATACATCAACCAGTGCCCCTCCAAAACTACCCCTCCCAACCTCCTAAGTGCCCCTTTAAAGGCTAAGCACCAGCTAAAAGACCTCCCTAATAATTTCTTTAAAAGATTCTTTTAGGTTCTAAAAATATAAATGTGAATTAAAAATGACAATCACATACTTAATTTACTTTAAAATCAATGAATTTAAGTAAATTGATTGGAAAACCTGAATCGCTATCGAAATTCCAGTAAGATGCAGACTAACATCACTGGTGGAAAACAAACAAACATCGTTTCACAGTAAAAAGTAATCTGCGTACAGATTTTGCTCTTTAAATTTTTTTCCGCTAGTGACCCCTCCAGGGCTCCGTACCACTGCGCTTATCAGCATAGATGGATTTGGGTTCATTGTGGTTTAACTCTTCCCTTATCTTTTTCTAAATCTTTGAAATAAGATCTATAACTAAATGGGACTCGTTACATGACACGTTTTCACTTCCTGCTTATTTAGAACTTCAGTCCTGTTTTGTGTAAAAATGAATTGCATGCTCAGGGGAATTCAGGTCACTCGGCCATTCAGGACCATTTATCATCCTGAAAAATGCCCAACACCCCCGCTGATTTAGTCGTACTGCCAAGTTTAGAACCATCAGCTGCTTATACTGTAAATCAGCTGACTTTATTTACTAGTGATGAAGATTTTTTTTTTTTTTTTTATAATTTTATTTCAAATTTTCTCCTGAATTTACACGTCCAATTACCCAACCCACTCATTAGGACTCCCCCTATCACTAGTGATGCCCCAACACACCAGGAGGGTGAAGACTAGCACATGCTTCCCTCGATACATGTGAAGTCAGCCACCACTTCTTTTCGAGCTGCTCGGAGGACAGTGCTTTTTCGAGTGGCTCGGTTCCGGTACGTCAGCTCACAGACGCCCTGTGCTGTGGGCATCACCCTATGTGTGGGGAACAGGGCCAATTTTGCTCCCTCTGAGGTTCGAACCTCTCGCTCATAGTGGCAGCGCTTTAGACTGCTGGACCACTTGGCGCCCCGTGATGAAGATCTTATAGTAAAGTATTTAATATATGTCATATCATTTTTATCATTTTTGTTCTTTTTTTTTTTTAGGCAATAAGGGGGCAGTGGGCGTGTCCTTCATGTTTAATGGGACATCATTTGGCTTTGTTAACTGCCACCTGACATCCGGAAACGAGAAAATCCATAGGTAAGATCAAATGTGGTGCTTGAGTGTTGGGCTGGGATGCAAAGACTGCTTTTTAATGGAGTTGTGAATCCGTGAATCTGGATTAGAAGTATAAACATACACTATTCCAACACCCTATTGGTTTATTTGATCCATCACACCTGCACACGTCACGCGCACAACTCCAGCATGAACATAGCAGATGTATGTAGCCTAGTATGAAGATGATCCGCGCAGAGACTCAAGAAAACTCCAGACAAACGTCCATCTAAGCTTTAACTTTAATATATTTACATTCTACTAAAATACATTAATTTACAATAGCAATATATGCAGCTAAAACAGGGAGCCTAGTGCATCCCAAATGTATCAACATTAACATTTTAATATAACATTATAGTCATTATGGCTTTAAGAAAAATGTGTTTTTGGGAGGGGTGTTTGCGCACTATAGGACACTGTGGTGCTGCCTAAGCTTTTGTTCTTAATGGCATTTTTTACCCTTAAATTACTTTTGCTTTTAAGTAGTTCTAAAACCAGTACTTTTACACTTTTACTTAAAGAGTAAAAAGCTTGAGTTGATACTTCAACTTCTACAGAAGTTTTTTAAACCCTAGGACCTGTGGTTTGGAATAAATGAATGATTTTAACCTCTAATGGTTTGATCTGGTAGGCGGAACCAGAACTACCTGGACATCCTACGGCAGCTTTCACTGGGCGATAAGCAGCTGAGCTCGTTCGACATTTCCCTGCGATTTACACACCTCTTCTGGTTCGGCGACCTCAACTACAGACTGGATATGGATATACAGGTAGATTCATTTACGTTCACACAAACACACACACTGTTCCAGCCTTAAGGTCCTATTTGTTGTCTGTTTATTTTTAATTCATTTTTTGACAACATTAACTTTATTGGTTTTGACAAACTTAAATGTTTACAACACCGTTTAGAAATAGAAACACATCCGAACACAAATCCCATTAACTGAAAGAAAGAAAGAAAGAAAGAAAGAAAGAAAGACAGACAGACAGAGACAAGAGAAAGAGAGGATGAGAAAGAAAGAAAAAGAGAGACAGAAAGACAAAGAAAGAAAAGAAAAAGAAAGAACAAGAGAAAAGAAAGAAAGATAGAAAGAAAAAAAGAGAACAAAAAATAAAAAGTTGCTCTGATTCTTGTAAGGTTATTATTGTTATCATTGTTTTCTTGCATTACTTCTGTGCATTAAGTAAAACTAATATATATTTTCAAGGGTTTTAAGGATATTAAACCATACAGAAAGTTACTCATATGATATCAGATATCAGCATTTTTTTCAAAGATGAAGTTGTAGTTAATTCTATACCTGGTGTCTTTGGTATTAAAAAGTTTTTTTTTTTTTTTTTTTTTTTTTTTTTTTTGAGAATTTAACAATGGCTCAGCTGGATAAAGATATGCATATTATTTTAGTGACTCTCACTTTTTTCTTTTTTTTTTTGTTCTCTCCCCTCCACTGACACACACACACACACACACACACGGATGCATGCAGGAAATCCTAAACTACATAAACAGGAAGGAGTTTGAGCCGCTGCTGAAAGTGGACCAGCTAAATCTGGAGAGAGAGAAGAACAAGGTCTTCCTTCGCTTCGGTATGACTTCAGACTCACAGTTCTCTATTCTTTAAAAGTTGTCAGCACCTGGTATTAATACACATACTATTAAAATATATGCGTTTGCATGTGCAACTAAACAAACATTCATCATGAAAACCTGAATCTCCAGAACTTTTCAAAGTACCGTTCGGCATGAATTTCCACACAATGGAAATTAAACACTGCTGTATTTAAATTTTTTAAAGGTTTGTGAATTGGTATTTTAATATGAAAATTGTTTCCCAAACTATGATTAATTAAAGTGCTGTCTGTAAAAGGGAATGAATAATTTGGTATGCTATTCTTTTTACCACTATAAAGTGGCGTTTAACGGTCTTGAAATTAAAGTAATATTGTTTATTCCTATAATTTCTGGGACAATATATAACGTCCACAAAAAATGTTTTAGTCACAGGCCTGTGGTCCTCTGACCTTTTGTAAATAATGTGTGGAGTGTGGCATGGTGCATTCTCCTGCTGCCATTAGAGAATATCTGCGTGCATCGCTCTGTCAAACTGACATTCACGTGAATTCCTTAACCCAGGACTTTCCACCACAACACTGCTCAGACCATCACACTCCCCCTGCTGGCTAGCCTTTTTCTCAGAGTGCATCCTGCTACATTACATTCTACAGGGTAACTGACTTCACGTCTACGTCGCCTGTCTGTTTTAGTGGATGGCACAGGCGCTTTTCTGAAAAGAAAAGGGACGGGCATTATTTATTTTAATCATAAGAAGTTTCCTTTACTGGGATAAACTGGATCAATTGAACATTTTTATTTTCACAGTCCGATTCTGATATTTTAATATTGACTGAATCCTGGATAAAGCTAACTGACAGACTCTGAAGTAATTTACAAGAAATTACAATCTCTGCAGAACAGACAGGAAAGCAAGGGGTGTGGCTTTTTATGGTAAATGCAATATTCAAGTAAAACATTTAAATACACTATTCAAAAAAAATGTTTTGAATTGATAGCTTCACTAGTCTGTGTTGTATGCAGTAACTTTATATCAGCTGATATTGGGGGTATTTGATATTAAGAAATTAAACCGCTGACAGTTCTCACGCGACTCTGCTGATCGTATCAAAATGTCTTTGCAAGTCTGGAGGTGTGAAGCAATGGAAACCTGATGGGTTTCAGTTTTAGTTTTGAGGCCAGATACTCGTAAGTTTGGATAAAAACCCTGTTTTAAAGAGTTTCGGGGTTAAATACAATCGAAAATCACTTAGAGAGTCTGTTTAAAAAATGTAACAAGACTTAATTTTTTAACAAATCTAAAAATGTTAGACATGTTTTGCTGTATTTTTTGTATTAAACAAGTATCAATCAGCCGAAAATATACATGCATTATTTATAGCTAATAATGAAAGTAGTACTACTGCTACTACTAAAATGAAGAGTGAAAATTATATGTGGTTTATACCATGTTTTTGCGTTTGTGACAATCAATATGCATAATTTTGTAAATGTAGGTTGAAATGCTAAATGTGCTAAAAGTAAATGTATTTATTCTTTTTACAATATTTGCAGACACTTTTATTCAAATAATCAATAAATGTGTCCAATTTCCAAACACTGGATACATAGTTTTCTGCCCCACCCACTGCTTCCCAAACTTTAAGCTCACAGTGGCAAGCAACGCTAATCAGTGAAGACATACGTTTTATGTTTCTACTACGCTTATGGTGGTGGTTATGATGTTGCCTAGTTCTAGTGAGCAACCTTAAT
The DNA here is from genome assembly GCF_023375975.1 of Astyanax mexicanus. Lineage (NCBI taxonomy): Eukaryota > Metazoa > Chordata > Actinopteri > Characiformes > Acestrorhamphidae > Astyanax > Astyanax mexicanus. The sequence continues at coordinate 11,812,227 of NC_064425.1, read as the reverse complement.
GAAGCTGTTTGATTACTTGTTCAGCATAAAAATAGCCACCTTACCTGTATCCATGGCTGCAACACACTGTGTTCGGTTGTTTTCTATGCCTGGCAGTCCGGGGTGTGGAAATGTGGGACTGGGGGATTGGCAACGGCCAAATTCAAATACTACAGGCCACATAGATTAACTGTGATGTGCCAAGAAAATACTGGCTGAAGCTCTGCTGACGAGAGCAGACAGTGCATAAACTCAACATGTTTCCTTAATAGCTGATGATACATCCTGATCCTGTTATGAGGTATCACAGAAAATATAATCCTTAATGGTAAATGAGTCCAAAATTACTGAAGCTGTGTTGTATTATTTTATTAAAACAAATGTCGAGTTTATTATTTATTAGATCTCAAACTAGGTCTGCTAGGTTACTCAACACTGTTACTTTAACACTTAATGACAAATCACAAGTCCACTTTCTCTGTTCTGGCAGTGCTCCTTGACCCCAGTTTCTGGTTTCACTGTGTCACTTCCTGTCTGTTTTTCTTGTCTTGCTGCTTTCTTTAGCTGAGGAGGAGATTACATACCCCCCCACTTACCGCTATGAGAGAGGCTCACGGGACACGTACGTCTGGCAGAAGCAGAAAGCCACAGGGGTAGGTCTGAAAAAAATCTGTATACAGCCTCTGAAAAAAGAGGCCACTTCAATTTCTGAATCAGTTTCTCTGATTTGGCTGTGTATATGTATATATTGGAGTAAAATGAACATCGTTGTTTTATTCTATAAACTACGACAACATTTCTCCCAAATTCCAAATAAAAATATTTTCATTTAGAGCATTTATTTGCAGAAAATTAGAAATTTATTTTACTTTACACATCGACACCTTCCTAAAACAATTGCCTTACTCATTTTTTTTTTCAGGAAACACAAAGAACCTATGACAGTTTTATGGTTGTTTAAATATATGGTTGTTTAAAAGCCCTTTCTGTTCAGTAAAATAAGTCATTTGCATTGTGAAAACTATGAAGGCTTTGGAGACTCCTACAGGACACTTGGAGAAGCTGTCTGTTCACTCTCTCTATACTCCACTTAATAATTTCAGATCAGTAACAGAAATCAACCCCAATTGTTTTGCTTTTTAAAAAACCTTTAAGAGTTTTATTGTTTTTTTCCTCATTTATTTAGTTTTTTTTCTCTCAGATGTTGTTATATATACAATTTACATTAAAAAAATGACTTGGGAGATTACTTTAGAAGGCTGGTGATAAAAAAACTCTGCTGTTTGAATCTACTGAATATAACAGTAGGCTGATATGGGGCTTTCCTTGGTCAGCCACATTATTCAGCAGACCACCCACCTCCATCATCAAAGCTGTTTTACTGCTCCCATCTGAAGAAGCTTAGCACAGTTTTTTGCTGCAAGTGTTTGTTGCTGTTTTATAACGTTTTTCTGCCTATTCAGCTCCTCTGCTTCTGATCCTGATCCAAATTAGACAAGCCTTTTTTACTCAGGTGTCTGAAATTTGCTTCCTGGTTTTAGCTAGGAGGCTAATGTAGTTGAAACATAATAGCTGTTGCATGTACAAATTACAGAATGTGAGAAACAAAAAGCCACAAAAAAGCCACTGACCTAATCATGCACTGATAGAGCTGCTGGGTGATATGGTACAAATATTATATCACAGTATTTAATGATTATCTTATGACATACAGTACTTATCCTGTTTTGACTTACATGAGTTGCAGATTCTTAAACACTTCTATTTAAATACTTTTTCATGTATAGTACGGTGATTTATATACAATTTTTGCTGCACTCCATCCAATGTAATATATTTTTTATGTTTATACTGTAATAAAATGTACATTTGGGTCCGTGTACCTTTTATATATCCTCGATATGCTTATTGTCAATTCAATAAGAAAATTTATCACAATACATTAAAATATCAACATATTGCCTAACTCTAATTAGATAAATAAAAAGGTTAAACATTACTGCTCTTTGTTTTTCAGATGCGGACAAACGTGCCATCATGGTGTGACCGGATCCTATGGAAATCTTACCCAGAAACCCATATTGTGTGCAACTCCTATGGTAAAACATCAGTCTAAACAGCAGCATTCATTGCACCAGTCAAGTACGGTTTTGTTGTTTTCTATTAAAACAGCATCGCTTATTAATAATGGAGGCATACACAGCATTGTAAACAATGATGCCACAACACAAGGAGGGTGAAGACTAGCACATGCCTCCTCCAACACATGTGAAGTCAGCCAGCACCTCTTTTTGAACTGCTGCTGATCTAGCATTGCTGCATCACAGCGCAGAGACGCCTTGTTCTGATTAACATCACCCTAGGAGTGATGAGGGCAAAGAGCGCCATCTACCCACCCAGAGAGAGCAAGGCCAGTTGTGCTCTCTCAGGCCTCTGGGAGCTGATGGCAAGCTGCATGACCAGGATTCGAACAAGCGACCTCCCGATCATAGTGGCAGCTCTTTGCCTGCTGGACCACTGCTTTTAACACATCCTTGCCATAAACATAGTCATTTTGTGTGTTTAATTCTGCAGTGTTTTATTGGTTTATTTTTTTGACTGTTTTGTTTTCGGTCACATCCCAACTGTGAGGTTTTATTATTATATATTGTTTCATTTTATACCAAAATGCATGGAAAAGAAAAAAACTAAATAAAGCCTAACAAATTCCACTTCTCTATTTGTGCTTGCATTTAAGGTTTGACCTCACTGTTAGGAGTTACTCAGTGTTAAAGTATTGTTTGTTTTTACTGTACTTTTACTGAAGTTCTTTTTTTGGGAAGCTGCGTTTACTCTTATGTCATCATGTGACTGTTGTAACATTATGGCTTTTGGCCACTCTGCCCACATCTGTTTACTCAACAGTGCTGGTGACTTAACCTCTAATTAAGCCCATTCTGTTTCTTTAACGTTTCTCCTTCAGGCTGCACAGATGACATTGTCACCAGTGACCACTCCCCCGTGTTCGCCACGTTCGAGGTGGGCGTGACGTCACAGTTTGTGTCTAAAAAAGGTGAGATCAGCACCTGCAGATGTCCACAATCAGTAATAAATGAGAGTGAGCATGTGAAATGGGTATAGGAGCATGGTATTAGTAGGAGTCTAGCAACGACGAGTCTTATTCTGTAGCTGATCAGTGAATATATATGTTTCAGTGTCCAAAATGCTTGTTTTTACTACACTAATGATGTTAATAAATGATCTAGCTATAATGAGCAACCTTGAATGAAGCTCAGTGATTACCTGTTCAGCACAAAAATAGCTAGCTTGTCCAGTTCCATTGCAGCAGCACAGTGTTTGCATGCTTTTGTGTTCTATACCTGGCAGCCCTGAGTGTGGAAATGGGACTGGGGGAATAGTTAGGTGGTGGGCAGATTCTTTAGCCACATCCCACACAGATTACCGTGACATACAGCAAAGTTCAAATAAGAAAATACTGCCTGAAGCTCTGTTGACAAGAGGTGTTTAATGTTACTGTATTTCCAAGTCATGGTTGTTCTCTTTCTTTCATTCTCTTTTAGGTTTGCCGAAGTCTTCAGAGCAGGCGTATATAGAGTTTGAGAGCATTGAGGCCATAGTAAAGACTGCCAGCAGAACCAAGTTCTTCATAGAGTTTTACTCCACCTGTCTGGAAGGTAGGATATGGTTCACACTTTTATAAGGTACCCTGTATGTTTAAGTCTTTTTTAGTCACCTGGTTCTTCTGAAATCAGGAGTATTAAAACAGCGTTATGAGAGAATTGGCATGTATTGTTTTTGGGCTGCCCTTATAGTCAATTATTGGTAACCATGCTTTGAGACAGGGATAGGGTTTACATATGCATTTAACAAGCTGAGCAATGTGTCTCAAAAAATTTGAATATTGTTGAAAATTTCTGAATTTCAGTAATTTACTTAAAAATGTGAAACTCATATTATATAGATGTATTACACACACAGTGATCTATTTTAAGCATTTATTTCTTTTATTGTTGATGATTATGGCTTACAGACGATAAAAACCAAAAATCAGTATCTCAAAAAATCCAACTTTGGTAGTGTGGGCAGTGTGCCAAGCTGGAAAATGAATGCTATAATAGTTGTCACCAGAAGGAATCATGAAGTGCTGTAAAATCACTGACTTTGGACTTGATATAACACAGTGCACAATGACATGGCTCTCCAAACCAACACTGATGCTTCCCTCTGGTGGCAACTTTTATAGAGACGCGGATTTCAAAAAGTATTAAACATACTGATTTGTTTAACACTTTTTGTTTACAGAATCATTTCTGTACAGTCTTTAATATTATAGAGAACACATTGAATGAGAAGAGCTATGTCCAAACTTTTGACTGGTACTGTATAGTAAACTGATCTTTTCATCCCTATAAAGGTCCCTATTAAGGTTTTTTTTTTATATAAATCTACACTAGATTCAGCTACACTCATAACGTCAGTGTAAAACTAAAAACTGATTGACTTATTAGAAACCTCACGATAACTGTGGGCTTGTTTTTCTTGTTTTCTCTTTCTCTCTAATTTCCGTATAGAGTTTAAGAAGAGCTATGAGAACGACTCCCAGAGCAGTGATAATATAAACTTCCTGCGGGTGGGCTGGTCTTCAAAACAGCTCACCACTCTGAAGCCCATCCTCTCTGATATCGAGTATCTGCAGGACCAGCACCTGCTGCTTACCGTCAAGTCTCTGGATGGATACGAGTCTTACGGTAAGAGTTCTAGAAAAAAAAATCAAGTACAGGGTGAGGTCTGATATTTAGCTAATAAGTTAAAAAGGCACTAAAAACTAAATCAAAGTTTTTATCATTAATAGCTGAAATGTGTTCCTCTGAGGTTCTGAAACATATCAATCCTGCTTAAAATTTCCATAAACATTTCCTAACCTTCAAAAAATGCTGCTGTCATTTCCGCCTCTGCAGCAATTAATTTGGTACGACTCACCTTATGCAAATCAGTCAATCAGTAATATTCAAATATATATATATATATATATATATATATATATATATATATATATATATATATATATATATATATATATATATATATATAAACTATAAACATATAAAGGGAAAAAACAACTAAATACTTAATAAGGGAATTTTAATGTAGTGATGATGACAATAAGGATGAGTAAGATATTTTAGACAAAAATAAAAGAAATAAATAAAGTGTGCACAGTAATAGTTAAATTCAGTTAATTATAAGCCGTGTTTAGTATGACTAGCCATATTGTGTTATGGAGGATACTGAATTCCATGCACATGTGCTGCAATCATTTTAGAACTGTTTAGGTGTGCACTAATACTGTGAACTAATACTAGTGAACTAATGCTAATAAAATGCTGTATAACTCATGTATAGTGTCTGTGTCCATGTTTGTGTAGGAGAATGTGTGTTGGCCTTGAAGTCGATGATTGGCAGCACAGCACAGCAGTTTCACACGTACCTCTCTCATCGGGGAGAAGAGACTGGAAACATCCGCGGCTCCATGAGGGTCAGGGTGCCCTCCGAAAGAATGGGAACCAGAGAGAGGCTCTATGGTATGTCCCGTGTGGGTGTGTTTAACAGGCTTAAATCTTAAGATTGCTTGTTTTGTTTGTTTCCTTTAAATTGAAAGTAGTAGTGTTGTGAGTGGGGAGAAAACAAAATATTATAATAAATGGCATCAGTATGCTTCTGCTATCAGTCCTGCTACGGCAAATACTGTATATTAATTCTAAAAACAAAGTGATCGGGTAGGTTTCTGGACCTGCTTTTTCTAGCTGTGACAGCTTTTGCTGGTTACCTGCAGAACAATGGTGCTGCTAATGCTTCTGACACAAGAGCTTCTGAAAACACTGAGATATCAGAACTTTAGCAAAACCAGTCTTTATCTGTCCATTCATGCATCGCTAAACCAAATAAATGCAGAATTAGAATGTAGAACCTTTAAAATCACTAGATTTATCCACTCTGAACTCTGCATCACAATGCATAGTTTAAAAGTCATTTCTACCCTACTCAGTGGTATTCCCCAGTATGTAAACTGTTATTATTCAGTGTATTTTACTGTATATTGATCTTTTATCTTCCAGAGTGGATCAGTGTGGATAAGGATGAGACTGGAGGTCCAAAAGGGAAAACAATGCCCCCTAGAGCCGGACATGATTATGTCAAGTGAGAAATTTTCTTACACACACAATTGAACAATTAATTTTGTACTCTTTTATATACCTTATTCATGTGTAATTAATGAAATATTCATGATTTTGGGTCGTGGACTTTATCAGAACTACAGTAGAGCACTTCCTAGCCAGTCAGATTATGTGCTCAGAACTGATTGTTCTGTAAAGCAGAATTATTAGTAGTATTAATATCGATGAAGACTATGACTGTGATGAGATGTATTTGGTGTTTCTTCAGGCCCTCTCTGAGTAGAAAAGATTTAAGTAAAGTTTCAGAAGAGGGAGACCGAAATGCTTCAGGACGGTCAGCGTTCACACACGGTTCCACCAAAGAGGACAACACACAGACAAGGTACATGCTCACTGATAACTCCAATTAAAAATTCAGATTTATTCAGTATTTCAACAGATACTGTATATTGTGTCCTTGAGTTGAAGTTTATCGGCTAATTACAAAGCAAAAATCAGATAAATCAGATATTTTTGTTCATTATCTAATTATCTGACAAGTTCTTGTAAATGTATTGACCAGACTACTGACAATCTCCCATCTTTTACCGTAATCAGATTATGAAGCTCATGTAAACACACTCAGTTGTTGGACCCTATGTTACTCAAAAGCACTGCACTGTTAAAATAGCAATCCTCCCATGTCAGTGTGCACCTGACTTGATACTTAACGGCTAAAACACACCCATAATTAATTAAGAGAATTAGTACATGCCTTTTGCTTGTTTCAAGCAGCGCTAGGTGTACTTTTCCAGTCATTACGATAGCAAAGACACAAACACTCCTTAAATCAATGGCTTGCCTCTTGATTGCTAAACTAGGGCTCGTTTTATGTGGTTGCAGGTCGAAGCAGGAGGCCAGCGATGGAGACGCCACTGCTTGCAAAAACAGCTTCAATAACCCTGCTTACTACATCCTGGAGGGCGTTCCCAACCAGTCTGCTGCCCTGGCCACAGACCTTCTCCCAGCCTCCAACCACCCGCCTGCATCAGGAAAATCCTCTGCACCCGCAGCCAGCACCCCGGGAAAGGGTAAACCTCCAAGCGGAAGCTCCATCCACACCCGCAGGCAGACGAGCGGGCGGCCCGTACGCCCCATCAGCGAGGAAGGGTCATCCGAGGACGACGGAAACCCCGGGTTGCATGGCGGCAGCTCATTGAACCGCCCACCCCCTGATTTCCCGCCTCCTCCACTCCCTAAAAGTGCTCTGGAGATGCCAGACTCCTCCTTTTTCCCGTCCGCAAAAGAGAGCAAACCCCGGCTGCACCCGGACCTGGCCGACATCAAGATTCCACCTCCGGCCTCCATCTCCTCAAAACCTCTCTCATCCCCTGGCTTTGCCCCTCCTGCAGGAGGGGGCGGAGCTTTCTGCATGGACCCTCCACCATCAGTACTGAACCCAGGCTCCTCCCCTTTCAGGAGAGGAGGCGGCGGTGGCGGCACCTCAGGAATGGATGATCAGTCATGCTCAGTGCTGCATCTGGCCAAGAAGCTGAGCGAGGTTGAGTACCCAGCCGGGCAGGACCGGGGACCCGGGGGAGGGATGCTGAAAGGTGGCCCCGCCTCTCACTTGCGAGGGCTTGGCCTGAGTGACGCCTGCCGCACTTTCCCACCTCGAAATATTCAGGAGGAGAGCATTGCTGAAGATCTGCCAGAGGAGGTGAGAAAGATGGAGGAGTGAGAGCTAGAGCTTTAGCTGTGGGTGGGCCAACATCCAGTCAGTTCTGACCAATCAAAGAGATGGGCAATGTAATGTTTTATAAGTTCAATGTAATAGAAAATGTAAATTATTTGTAAACTAGGGGTGGGGGAATTTTCAGTTCTTAGATGCATCTTGATTTGTGAATTGATTCACAAACGACAATTTTGCTTTAATAAATGATGCTGACTATTATTATTTTATTATTATAATTTTGTACTAATTTTGTGTGTTTTTTTTTCAAGCAAATAGAAATAGTTTGAAAGAGCCTATTTAATAACAGGATTCATTCTGGATCAATACAGATACTTTACTTTAAAAGTAGTGGATAGTCATGCGACAAGGAACAATAAATCCTGTATAGAAGAAAAAGATGCATCAAGATTCTCAATAATCATTTTATAAACATCACAGACTCTGAATCGTAATTGAATCCAATCGTAAGTTGCTTAGAGATTCCCACCCCTAGTGTAAACCTTCATTATTATTAAATAACTTTATTATTTGATTTTCCCCCAGTTAGTGGCGTATAGAAGAAATGTGTTTTCATTCCTTCATTTCTCTTTCATTTCTGCACCTCACAATCTACATTCAGAGGATTTAGTGAAAATAAATAGAAAATATAAATTTTTACTCAGTAAGGATTAATTTGTGGTCAAATGTAAAGGGAAATTGACAATTTCAAAATTGAAAAAATGAATGAAAATTTTATTTTGTTAATAAACCAAATGGGGAAAAATATTTTTATCAAATTTTGCCTCAATCAATTTCAATTGATAAAAAATTAAAGTGATCAGTGTTACACTGACCAAAGATCAACTTCACCATCGTTTTGCAAACAATATAACCAAATCCAGTGTCTCTTTCTGTCTGTAGGGCATGTGGCAGGGTGGGAGCAGTAGCAGCAGTCTCTCTGTGGAGTCCAGCATTGGTGAGTGGCTGCAGAGGCTGGGATTGGAGCGCTACGAGGAGGGGCTGCTACGAAACGGTTGGGATGACCTCGAGTTCCTCAGGTAAAGTCCCATAAACATGTATGTTTATGTGTGTAAATGTTTTGTTGTTTTGTATATTTTTGTCTATTATAGGACCCCTTGTAATGAGATGTTGCATCTCAAGGGTCTTACTATTTTATTTTTATTTTATTATGGGATTAATAAAATGTCTCACTCTGTCTGTCTGTCTGTCTATGCAATAAACTCAAATTATGATTTTCTTCTAATTAAAATCTCTATATGCAGTGACATCACAGAGGAGGACCTAGAGGAGGCAGGGGTTCTAGACCCCGCCCACAAGAAGATCCTATTGGCCAGCCTGAGACAACAGCAGCAGCAGCAAAAGTGAGCTGAGCCAAGACAATCCTATCCATCCAGGTCTGGAATGGACCACGCCAGTCCGACCTGGTCAGACCGTGCCTTCTAAAGAAACCTTGCACTGCTAATTGGAGATACTGTTCTGAACGATGTCGTAAGTTATCTTAGATGTTGTAGATAATGACGTTTATTTAAACAAATACGAATAAGCACTCCCTCACTACAAACCTCTCCCCACATCCTGAGAAAGTCTTGCTTCCTGAAGGAGAGGAAAGGAAGATACGCCGGAGTGCATCTGAGAACTATGCGTGCACAGGATTCGTTCATTCACATTCCTGGCCTTTTTCTGTGGCAGGCGATTGGCTCGTTCAGTGTGTTTAATAGCATTATGTTCGTTATTGAGGATGTGCATGTTTTAGTCGTTTTAAAAGGGAAAAGGAATGGAATAAGCCAAAATCAGTACAGACTGGTTAAAACTAGTTTTGAAAGTTTCTAAAAGTCATTGTTTTGTGTGTGTTTATGTATGTTTGTGTGTGTGAGAGAGGGACGATGTGAATGTGGACACGAGGGAAAGCTGTATCAATTTACACTCATGCGTTCATAGAAAGTCTAGAGTCAGCATGTCTCTTTTGATAGAGATCGAGTTCCTGTAGGACAGATCGTCACTAAATACTATTAGATAAACATAAGATTTAGCCTGAAACCTGTTAAGGAAGGTGCCTCAAATGTTTTTTTTTTTTTTGAGAACCTATCACTTTAAAAAATAGAGAAAACTTAACATTTACATTCTATCAGGGCAGAAGTAATGTTCATAATAGAGCAGGACAAACGTAATCTCGGGTGAGTGTTTTTTTTTTTTAAGATTTTTAAATAATTCTTCATACTTTACACATCTCCACTACAAATAGAATATCAACCAAAAGTTTAGACACTGTAGATTAATACTAAAATCATCCAAACCATGAAGAAAACCATATAGAATTCTTCATTAAACAAAAAAGTGTTAAACAAACCAGAATATGTTTTATATTTTACATTATTCAAAGTAGTCACCTGGAATTATTTTCAGTTAACAGCTGTGCTGAACTCGTCAAGAGTTAATTACTTGAATTTCTTGTCACTTAATGTGTTTGAGAGCATCAGTTGTAAAGTTGTGAAGAGGTAGAGTTACAGGTATACAGTGAGTAGCTCTATTTAAGTAATGTTCTAATTCTAATCCATATTATGCCAAGAACTACTAAACTTATTAAAAAAAAAGTAAAGGTCAATCAATTTGAAACTTTTTAAGAACCTTAAAAGAAGTACCCTAATTCTGTTCAGCACAGAAGACGAGGGAGAACAATGAAACTGTGCCCCAGTCTTTTTTAAATATAGTCACTATTCAATGAAAAAACAGTATCTTTTTACATTGACTTCCACTGAAAGTTTTTTTTTCCTCTCTCCTGTAAAGTTGCTGTTTTGGAGATACTTGTTCTTCATTGGACAGTGACAAATAAAATAAAAGCAGATTTCAGTAAAATTGTCAAATATAAAGGAGATGCTGAAGTTTTAGTTTGTTGTTTTCAATCATTTGAAAGCAAAACTGAGTTTTAGAGGGTTGTGAAGTATGTAGAATTCTAGTGTGAAGGGTTCACCCAGTAAAAAAGGTTGAGAAACTTTATTTTATGGCATCACTTAAAGAACCATTTGAAGAATGTTCAGATTGTTATTGTTCAGATTGCACAGGCTAATTTTGGAGCACGTCAGACCATTCTTCAACAAAAACCCCAACTTCCCAAATGCTGGAGAGATGTGGGGAATCTACCTACAGTATATGTGAAGTTTGTGAGTTTTCTAAATGAACCTCTTAAACGCAAACTTTCTCTCAATGCTGTTTTCCAAGCACTAATCATTTGGTCCAATCATTATTATAGTCCACATTCTCTAGTACCTGAACGGTTCTTCAGAAACCAGTTAATGTAACAAATTCCAGTTTTATCCTTTATCCTTTAGATTTGGAGGCTGGTTCTGCTAACAGTCACTTAAAGTCAGTAATCATCCATATTCTTTTTAATGTTTTTAATTATTTGTTTATTTTTCATAAGTATTGTACGATTAAGGGTGTTTACACATCTGTGTATCTGTTTTTGTTTTTTTCTCATCCTGGAGTTGTGTGGGCAGGTTTGAATATTGGGGGTGTTTTCAGTACTGTAAATCGGAAAACGAACCAAACCAAGGGGTTAATATTAAGGGTCACAATTTTTAGTTCATTTAAAATTAATTCTGGTTTTTGTTCAGCTTTGCTGCAGTTCGTTTGAGCAGATGTGCATCCAGTAATCACATTCAGCTGAAAGGAGTTGGCCTTGGTTTGCTTCCAAACCAACAACAGAGTGGTTAATTTGTGCTGAAAGTAGGATCCAGCCTTATTTCAACCCGTCTATCAAATATACTCTGTGTGTTTGAGCCAAACGGCTGTTCAGGTGCAGTTTAACTTGATTTAATAGCCAGATAATTACTACTACAGCTATTACTTAATACCATCTCTGCCTCTTGTTCATGCTAAACTGCTCTAAAATACATGCAAGTTCAGAACATAGAAACTTTTTTTCTGTGTTTACTTTCTTAGCCTTGCCCCAGACAGCTCTAACCAATAAGAGAAGACTGCAACAACTCCACCACAAAGTCTTAGATGAGAAGTTACAGAGTTGGGTCTCAAAGGGCGTGAAAGACCCCAATGCTCTGCTGAATCAATAACCAAACCTGTTCCAAACCTGCTGTAACATCATAAAAGCACCTGTATACAGGTATAATATGTAGAGTATGTGTCCTATTAATTTGATCCAACTATGGTGATAGACACTTGAATTAATGAGTTAATGAACACCCCATTCTGTCGTGACTAAAGTGGCCACCAGGGGATGCTGTAGGACTGTTTAAAGGGAACTGTCAACCCAAGATCATCAGTGCTGAGAGAACCCTTAAAAGTGTACCTAGCTTGTAGCATTGTTGCACTTGCAGTTTACCCTATGAAAAACAAAACCAAGGGGAAAAGATACTTCAAGTTTACAAACTGATTCAAAACCAGTAGAAATTACTTTAGGTGTGAAAACATCCCCATATATACAGACGCCTAAACTACATCAGCAGGTTTTAAGAGGTTTACATATGTGTGTGAGCATGTATTCACCCAAACATTTTATCAGTGATTACTGACTTCTAGTCACTATCAAATAGTGTCTAGAAGTGACTACCCTCCTCATATACTCCTTATGTTTCAGCTTAACAGCTGTTCAGGTGCAGTTTAACCTGATTTATCACCCAGAAAATTACTACAGCTGTTAACTAATACTGTTACTGCCTATCCTCAATACAACTATGGTAATAGACACTTGGGTTAATGAGTTAATGAACACCCCATTCTGTAGTGACTGAAGTGGTCAGCAGAGGATGCTGTAGGACTGTTTAAAAAGAACTACCAACCCAAACTCATCAGTGCTAGGAGATCCCTTAAAAGTGCAACAAGTCTGAAACGGGCCTGAAATGAGTCTAGTGCATTACTAAGGTTTGTTTAAAAGAAGAATACATAGAATTTAGAATTTACTCTTTCCTGTGATTAAGTGTAACCTGTTTTTTTGTTTAGGGAAATGCCTGGTTTTACAATATGATTAAATATGATGAGTTACAAATCAACACAGCACCCACACACATGGAAACACAGCCAAGTAACTTTTATTTTAAAAACCTGTTTCTTATTCCACATGTACTGCCAAACAATGACGCTAGACATGACCATGTTCTTATTAAACTGTATGTTTGTGTCTCATCATCATTGATCTAATATTATTATTATTATTATTATTATTATTATTATTGCTCTGTCTGTAAATTGTCCTGCTTGTTTTGTGTGTCATGTTTTAAAGTTTTAAACCATTTCCTCTTGGCTCAGATTTTTCTGTGGTTGATCCTCCATGTCGACTATTTTTACTGATAACATTGTTTTGTTAATATTTTGTTTTAAGTTAATATTTGTGAATGCCCACTAAATAATTTTCATTGTCTATTTGTTGTTCTTTTTGTTCTTTTCAGGTGAATAAAAACTAACAGCTGATTGTCCCTGCCTCCTGTTTATGTAATTAGTTGATGTGAGCAATTCAGAAAGTTGCAAAGTCATAAAACTGTTTTGTAATTAGGGGTATGATGATCTGATAGTGGATAAAAAACATTGGATTGATTAAAGCATCTAGTAAATGCTTAACCCTAGAAGCTTACATGTATTCTAGGCATCATAACCTACAGATATAAAGCACTTATGATACAAATCTGCAGGACTTCCAAGTATAAGCGACTAAATTACACCACTCCCAGTAGTCCAGTATCAGGGCTGTATGGCTCAGACAAGCTGCTTTTTTTTTTTTTTTTTCTTATTAATGACTTTATTACTGCTTATCACTTCACCTGTCAAACATCTAATTCTTCTCTTCACTGCTGAAACTGAAGAGACTCAGTCCAATCATGTTAAGCTGAGCTAAAGGCTAAAGCTGTTGCCATGTGGATCAGCCAGACGTGACTCTTCCTGTAGCAGTTTTCTCCAGTTTCTAAGAGTCTTTTGAAGGTGAAGGTTTATCGATGGCTTTATCTGTAATTTCTGTAAAGAAAAGAATTCTACTTTTATAGTTAGAGTTTTCTTTTTTAGTTATTATGATGAAAGTGTGAATGTGTAAGTGTGTAAATGCTGCAGTAGAGAGTGCAGTAACTCCATCTGTTCCAGCACTGCTTTACTACAGACAACGGCTTTGGAAACAGTTTATTTCTATTGCTGCTATACAGCTGTAAGCTGTTTTGTTTTAAACAATATATGATTTTTTTCAGTTTTTTAGAATATACTTTGACAATATACTATTTTTTAAAATAATGCTGTAATACTATTTTTTATGTTCTGGTTTATTTGTTTTCCTTAAAGGCCCTGTCAGTTAACTGCAAAAAATATTGTACACTGGATCGTCTACCATTTTCAGTTATTGACTTGAACTGTAGAGCTTAAATGGGAAAAATAAAGGGAGAAATTGGGGTGTTTTAAATTTTTAACCAGTAGTGTATAAATATTTGTATGTTTATTATTATTTATTTTGTAATAAAGTGTTTCTAACATGAAACACAGATAGCAAAAGTAAACGGAATTCACTGAAACAACGTTAATCTCAGTCGACGTCAGAACTGATTTATTTATATCTTTGTACACATTGATTTGACATTTAACGAAAGTTATTTTTTATATGTATGCTTTGAATTAGGGCTGGGAGGTTAATCTAATAAATTTGATTAACTCAATTATTGTTTTAATGCGATTTTTAAAATGGTATAATGGACATAGTAAATCCTTATATCATATAGAAGCTGCAGAGTAAATTTCAGTAATTTACTTTTGTCAGAAACCGGTAAAGAACGCTTTTATTTGGCAGTGATTTACATATTTTAAACTCTTGTTAGCTGAACTACAAAAGATTTAATATAAAAGCTGCATGTAATTAAGTTCAAAGGGTTCTGT